>NC_060185.1:96097279-96269779 GCF_021184085.1 Oncorhynchus gorbuscha | reverse complement strand
TTCTTTGCTCAGAACATGAGAACATATGAAAGCTGGTGGTTCCTTTTAACAAGAGTCTTCAATATTCCCAGGTAAGAAGTTTTAGGTTGTAGTTATTATAGGAATTATAGGACTATTTCTCACTATACCATTAATATTTGATATACCTTTGACTATTGGATGTTCTTATAGGCACTTTAGTATTGCCAGTGTAACAGTATAGGTTCCATCCCTCTCCTCGCTCCTACCTCGGCTCGAACCAGGAACACATCGACAACAGCCACACTCGAAGCAGCATTACCCATGCAGAGCAAGGGGAACAACTACTCCAAGTCTCAGAGCGAGTGACGTTTGAAACGCTATTAGCGCACACCCCATTAACTAGCTAGCCATTTCACATCACATCATTACACCAGCGTATTCTTGGGAGTTGATATGCTTGAAGTCATAAACAGCAGAGCTGCTGGCAAAACGCACGAAAGTGCTGTTTGAATAAATGCTTATGAGCCTGCTGGTGCCTACCATCGCTCAGTCAGACTGCTCTATCAAATCATAGACTTAATTATAACATAATAACACAAATAAATATGAGCCTTAGGTCATTAATATGGTCGAATCCGGGAAACTATCATCTCGAAAACAAAACATTTATTCTTTCAGTGAAATACGGAACCGTTCAGTATTTTATCTAACAGGTGGCATCCATCAGTCTAAATATTTCTGTTCACAACCTTCAATGTTATGTCATAATTACGTAAAATTCTGGAAAATTAGTTCGCAATGAGCGAGGCTGCCCAAACTGTTGCATATACCCTGACTCTGCGTGCAATGAACACAAGAGAAGTGATACAATTTCACCTGGTTAATATTGCCTGCTAACATGGATTTATTTTAGATAAATATGCAGGTTTAAAAATATATACTTCTGTGCATTGCTTTTAAGAAAGGCATTGGTGTTTATGGTTAGGTACACGTTGGAGCAACGACAAGTTATTTTTCACGAATGCGCACTGCATCAATTATATGCAATGCAGGACACTCTAGATAAACTAGTAATATCATCAACCATGTGTAGTTATAACTAGTGATTGTGATTGATTAAGTTTAATGCTAGCTAGCAACTCATCTTGGCTTCTTACTGCATTCCCGTAACAGGCGGCCTCCTCGTGAGGCAGGTGGTTAGAGCGTTGGACTAGTTAACCGTAAGGTTGCAAGATTGAATCCCTGAGCTGACAAGGTGAAAATCTGTCGTTCTGCCCCTGAACGAGGCAGTTAACCCATCGTTCCTAGGCCGTCATTAAAAATAAGAATGTGTTCTTAACTACATTTACATTTACATTTAAGTCATTTAGCAGACGCTCTTATCCAGAGCGACTGACTTGCCTCGTTAAATAAAGATTAAATAAAGATGTAAAAAAAATAATAATAAAAAAATAATAATAATATCGGCAAATCAGTGTCCAAAATGACCGATTTCCGATTGTCGGCCATTCCGATTAATCGGTCGACCTCTAATGTCTACACTATTCCTGATCAACTCTATGTTATTTTAATGGACAAAAAAATTTGCTATTCTTTAAAAAACAAGGACATTTCTAAGTGACCCCAAACTTTTGAATGGTAGTGTGTGTATTCTTATTCAATGAACAAGTCAACTTTTAGTACAATGTGTGTGTGTGTGTGTGTGTGTGTGTGTGTGTGTGTGTGTGTGTGTGTGTGTGTGTGTGTGTGTGTGTGTGTGTGTGTGTGTGTGTGTGTGTGTGTGTGTGTGTGTGTGTGTGTGTGTGTGTGTGTGTGTGTATGTGTATATATATATTACTGGAGTGACCTCCCCCCTATAATATTTCATGAGTGAATGGAAATGAAATGTGTTTTTGCATATCCCACTCTCCCTCAGACACCCTTGTAGAGGGTTAATTAAGGTCTAACCACTAGACTACCTGCTGGATACTGGCCCAACACTCTAACCACTAGTCTACCTGCTGGATACTGGCCCAACACTCTAACCACTAGACTACCTGCTGGATACTGGCCCAACACTCTAACAACTAGACTACCTGCTGGATACTGGCCCAACACTCTAACCACTAGGCTACCTGCTGGATACTGGCCCAACACTCTAACCACTAGGCTACCTGCTGGATACTGGCCCAACACTCTAACCACTAGACTACCTGCTGGATACTGGCCCATCACTCTAACCACTAGACTACCTGCTGGATACTGGCCCAACACTCTAACCACTAGGCTACCTGCTGGATACTGGCCCAACACTCTAACCACTAGACTACGTGCTGGATACTGGCCCAACACTCTAACCACTAGACTACCTGCTGGATACTGGCCCAACACTCTAGACTGCACTACACCGCTACATGGTAAAACAGTAGTGTGTAGTTCCAGTAATTAGCTACAACGCTACATTGTAAAACAGTAGTGTATAGTTCCAGTAGTTAGCTACACCGCTACATGGTGAAACAGTAGTGTGTAGTTCCAGTAGTTAGCTACATGGTAAAACAGTAGTGTGTAGTTCCAGTAGTTAGCTAAAACGCTACATGGTGAAAAAGTAGTGTGTAGTTCCAGTAGTTAGCTACACCGTTACATGGTAAAACAGTAGTGTTTAGTTCCAGCAGTTAGCTTTACCACCATATGGAAAAAAAGTGATGAACTACTGAAAACACTACCTAGATTAGAATTTAGTTCAACTACTACCAAGCTACTGTTAAATATAGTTCAACTACCACCAAGCTACTGTTAAATATAGTTCAACTACCACCAAGCTACTGTTAAATATAGTTCAACTACCACCAAGCTACTGTTAAATATAGTTCAACTACCACCAAGCTACTGTTAAATATAGTTCAACTACCACCAAGCTACTGTTAAATATAGTTCAACTACCACCAAGCTACTGTTAAATATAGTTCAACTACCAAGCTACTGTTAAATATAGTTCAACTACCACCAAGCTACTGTTAAATATAGTTCAACTACCACCAAGCTACTGTTAAATATAGTTCAACTACCACCAAGCTACTGTTAAATATAGTTCAACTACCACCAAGCTACTGTTAAATATAGTTCAACTACCACCAAGCTACTGTTAAATATAGTTCAACTACCACCAAGCTACTGTTAAATATAGTTCCTGCTTCCCCACACTGGTCGGGCTGTCTCTCTGACTTAGTCAACAGCATCCCAAATGGCACCCTATTCTCTTTATAGTGCACTACTGCAGAGCACACCCTGGTCAAAATTAGTGAACTATTAAGGGAATATTGTGCAATGTCGGACACATCTGTGTTAGCCAGTAGTCTAACTGTGTCTAAGAGCCTGATCAATGTCCTCTGTAATATTCTGGCTGGACCTAGTCACACTGCAGACACTAACTGTGACTACACCTAGTCACACTGCAGACACTAACTGTGACTAGACCTAGTCACACTGCAGACACTAACTGTGACGAGACCTAGACACACTGCAGACACTAACTGTGACTACACCTAGTCACACTGCAGACACTAACTGTGACTAGACCTAGTCACACTGCAGACACTAACTGTGACGAGACCTAGACACACTGCAGACACTAACTGTGACTAGACCTAGTCACACTGCAGACACTAACTGTGACGAGACCTAGACACACTGCAGACACTAACTGTAACTAGACCTAGTCACACTGCAGATACTAACTGTGACTACTAGTCACACTGCAGACACTAACTGTGACTAGACCTAGTCACACTGCAGACACTAACTGTGACTAGACCTAGTCACACTGCAGAGACTAACTCTGACTGGACCTAGTCACACTGCAGATACTAACTGTGACTACTAGTCACACTGCAGACACTAACTGTGACTAGACCTAGTCACACTGCAGAGACTAACTGTGACTAGACCTAGTCACACTGCAGAGACTAACTCTGACTGGACTACTAGTCACACTGCAGATACTAACTGTGACTGGACTACTAGTCACACTGCAGATACTAACTGTGACTAGACCTAGTCACACTGCAGACACTAACTGTGACTAGACCTAGTCACACTGCAGAGACTAACTGTGACTAGACCTAGTCACACTGCAGAGACTAACTCTGACTAGACCTAGTCACACTGCAGAGACTAACTCTGACTGGACCTAGTCACACTGCAGACACTAACTGTGACTAGACCTAGTCACACTGCAGATACTAACTGTGACTACTAGTCACACTGCAGACACTAACTGTGACTAGACCTAGTCACACTGCAGACACTAACTGTGACTACTAGTCACACTGCAGACACTAACTCTGACTGGACCTAGTCACACTGCAGATACTAACTGTGACTAGACCTAGTCACACTGCAGATACTAACTGTGACTAGACCTAGTCACACTGCAGAGACTAACTGTGACTAGACCTAGTCACACTGCAGATACTAACTCTGACTAGACCTAGTCACACTGCAGACACTAACTGTGACTAGACCTAGTCACACTGCAGACACTAACTGTGACTACTAGTCACACTGCAGACACTAACTGTGACTACTAGTCACACTGCAGACACTAACTGTGACTACTAGTCACACTGCAGACACTAACTGTGACTAGACCTAGTCACACTGCAGACACTAACTGTGACTAGACCTAGTCACACTGCAGATACTAACTGTGACTAGACCTAGTCACACTGCAGATACTAACTGTGACTAGACCTAGTCACACTGCAGATACTAACTGTGACTAGACCTAGTCACACTGCAGACACTAACTGTGACTACTAGTCACACTGCAGATACTAACTGTGACTACTAGTCACACTGCAGACACTAACTGTGACTACTAGTCACACTGCAGACACTAACTGTGACTAGACCTAGTCACACTGCAGACACTAACTGTGACTAGACCTAGTCACACTGCAGATACTAACTGTGACTAGACCTAGTCACACTGCAGACACTAACTGTGACTAGACCTAGTCACACTGCAGATACTAACTGTGACTACTAGTCACACTGCAGACACTTTCTCTGCCCAAGTACCCCGAAAGGACCACTTCATGAGACGGAAGACATGCACACAACAAATATGCTGCGAAAACACACACACACACACACACACACACACACACACACACACACACACACACACACACACACACACACACACACACACACACACACACACACACACACACACACAGTGAAAATAGACATGCACATACACACACGTGGCGCAAATCACACTAACACACAAATGTGCGTGAACAATGCTGATCTATACTTTTAAAACCACGTAATGTGAATGTTCAACATCATATCAAATTGAAAAGCAACAAACATGTTAGTTATTTATTTCCATCTGTTATAATGTGCAGGGTGTGACCTCACTGGACGATGTGATTGGTTAATGGACGAAAGGCGATGGAGCTATTCTGGTTCCATTCTGACAGAGGAGGCTGGTGAGGGGAGGACGGCTCATAGCTGGAATGGAAGGAATGTAATGGTATCAAATTCATGAAAACCATGAGCCTGTCCTCTGATTTTAAAGCGGCACCCGCCACCAGTGCACTCTGATAGTTTTTCATTCAGTGTGGCCGGGTCTTTAGTTGAAAAGGGGCGGCAGGGTAGCCTAGTGGTTAGAGCGTTGGACTAGTAACCGGAAGCGAGGGATGAATAGAGACAGACATGTTGCCTCAGGGCTCCACGGGGAGAGAGAGAGAGGGAGAGAGAGAGAGAGAGAGACAGAGGTGTAAGGTCGTGATCTGACTCTCACTCAAAGAGAATAAATGAAAAACGTGAAGACTTAATTCAACATCCAAACATGACTTACAGTACATCATCATATGGTTGTGAGTGGGTATTATCATCAAATAACAGCCTTGGCAAATATTTGGTCCTCAGATCCTCAAAAGGTTCTACAGCTGCACCATCGAGAGCATCCTGACTGGGTCCATCACTGCCTGGTATGACAACTACTCAGCCTCTGACCGCAGGGCACTACAGAGAGTAGTGTGAACAGCCCAGTACCTCACTGGGGCCAAGCTTCCTGCCATCCAGGACCTCTATACCAGGCGGTGTCAGAGGAAGACCCTAAAAATTGTGAAAGACTCCAGCCACCCTAGTCATAGACAGTCGTCTCTGCTACCGCCTAGCTTAGCTTCTGGTACCAGAGTGCCAGCATCTACCCCCAAGCCATATGACTCCTGAACATCTAATGAAATGATTTGTATTGCCCCCCCCTCTTTTACACGGCTGTATTTTGTTTATTTTGTTTATTTTGTTTGTTCTGCTCTTTAATTAATTGTTACATTTATTTATTCCTCTTATCTTAATTTATTTTTAAACTGTTACTGTTGTTTAGGGGCTCGTAATTAAGGATTTTAATGAATTGTCAGTTCTATTAACATTGGATTTGATTTGATGACAAGGTCTCTTATTCAAAACCAAACTAGCAACATGTATTCATTCGCTCACTGACTAACTGTAAGTTCTGTCATTCATTCATTCTACACATTTAGCCGTCTCTCTGAAACATTAGGACAAAAGAGACAGTGGTGAAAAGCGACGGGGCGGCCTATCGACTGTGACACAGCTAGAACAGACACATCAGGTGTCCCTTCTGGGTCTAATGATTCTAATTACCAGCTGAAGAGACCAGAGATACAATCAACACTGCTGCCTTCCAGGACAACCACATATATATATATATAAACACACACACATATACACACACACATACACACACACACACACACACACACACACACACACACACACACACACACACACACACACACACACACACACACACACACACACACACACACACACACACACACACACACACACACACACACACACACACACACACACACACACACACACACACACACACACACACACAGAGTGCTGAGCGTGACCATGGAGCACCAGAGGGTAAACAGAGAGAGAGAGGGACAGGGTTTGGCAAACACACACACACACTTGCTTCATGTAGAGGTGGGTAAACAGCAGAGAGAGAGGTTACTGGCCCAACAACAGCTGTCCAATTAGCTTTGTTTTGATACCCTGAAACACCAACATGACAACCACACAGACAGACAGACAGACAGACAGACAGACAGACAGACAGACAGACAGACAGACAGACAGACAGACAGACAGACAGACAGACAGACAGACAGACAGACAGACAGACAGACAGACAGACAGACAGACAGACAGACAGACAGACAGACAGACAGACAGACAGACAGATTGCACTCGCCATCCGCATAGAACGACGGGTAGATCTTCGTCACCGAGCTCGTGGAAGAGAGCTCGCGTTAACGGGTTTTCCCCTCTCCGCATCGCAACCATCTCCTTCCTCTGGCTCAGAGACTGAGCCCATGCAGCTGGGAGGTATTCGCATCTCGACTAAGGAGAGGGAACGGAGGATCACCAACCGCCTGTGCCTCTATTGCGGATTTGCTGGACATTTTGTCAATTCATGTCCAGTAAAAGCCAGAGCTCATCAGTAAGCGGAGGGCTACTGGTGAGCGCTACTACTCAGGTCTCTCCATCAAGATCCTGTACTACTATGTCGGTCCATCTACGCTGGACCGGTTCGGCTGCTTCATGCAGTGCCTTGATAGACTCTGGGGCTGAGGGTTGTTTTATGTTTTATGGACGAAGCATGGGTTCGGAAACATGACATTCCTCTCAGACAGTTAGGGAAGCCCACGCCCATGTTCGCCTTAGATGGTAGTCATCTCCCCAGTATCAGATATGAGACACTACCTTTAACCCTCACAGTATCTGGTAACCACAGTGAGACTATTTCCTTTTTGATTTTTCGTTCACCTTTTACACCTGTTGTTTTGGGTCATCCCTGGCTAGTATGTCATAATCCTTCTATTAATTGGTCTAGTAATTCTATCCTATCCAGGAACGTTTCTTGTCATCAAGGCGGTGGCCCGTTCCTGTAGGTTCATGCTCTACAACATCCACAGAGTACGACCCTGCCTCACACAGGAAGCGGCGCAGGTCCTAATCCAGGCACTTGTCATCTCCCGTCTGGATTACTGCAACTCGCTGTTGGCTGGGCTCCCTGCCTGTGCCATTAAACCCCTACAACTCATCCAGAACGCCGCAGCCCGTCTAGTGTTCAACCTTCCCAAGTTCTCTCACGTCACCCCGCTCCTTCGCTCTCTCCACTGGCTTCCAGTTGAAGCTCGCATCCGCTACAAGACCATGGTGCTTGCCTACGGAGCTGTGAGGGGAACGGCACCTCAGTACCTCCAGGCTCTGATCAGGCCCTACACCCAAATAAGGGCACTGCGTTCATCCACCTCTGGTCTGCTCGCCTCCCTACCACTGAGGAAGTACAGTTCCCGCTCAGCCCAGTCAAAACTGTTCGCTGCTCTGGCTCCCCAATGGTGGAACAAACTCCCTCACGACGCCAGGACAGCGGAGTCAATCACCACCTTCCGGAGACACCTGAAACCCCACCTCTTTAAGGAATACCTAGGATAGGATAAAGTAATCCTTCTCACCCCCCCCTCCCCCCCTTAAAATATGTAGATGCACTATTGTAAAGTGGCTGTTCCACTGGATGTCATAAGGTGAATGCACCAATTTGTAAGTCGCTCTGGATAAGAGCGTCTGCTAAATGACTTAAATGTAAATGTAAATGTAATGTGAAGTGTTTAATGTCTGCTATCCCTCCTGTTTCTTCTGTCCCCTCTTCTCAGGAGGAACCTGGTGATTTGACAGGAGTGCCGGAGGAATATCATGATCTGCGCACGGTCTTCAGTCGGTCCAGAGCCAACTCCCTTCCTCCTCACCGGTCGTATGATTGTAGTATTGATCTCCTTCCGGGGACCACTCCCCCTCGGGGTAGACTATATTCTCTGTCGGCTCCCGAACGTAAGGCTCTCGAGGATTATTTGTCTGTGTCTCTTGACGCCGGCACCGTAGTCCCTTCTTCCTCTCCTGCCGGGGCGGGGTTTTTTTATTTTTATAATATAAATAATAATAATATTTTTGTTAAGAAGAAAGACGGTACTCTGCGCCCCTGCGTGGATTATCGAGGGCTGAATGACATAACGGTTAAGAATCGTTATCCTCTTCCCCTTATGTCATCAGCCTTCGAGATTCTGCAGGGAGCCAGGTTCTTTACTAAGTTGGACCTTCGTAATGCTTACCATCTCGTGCGCATCGGACTGCGCGCAGACTAGGTCAGGTAACTCTCCTCCTGCCGGTCGTCTTAGACCGCTTCCCATTCCTTCTCGACCATGGTCTCACATCGCCTTAGACTTCATTACCGGTCTGCCTTCGTCTGCGGGGAAGACTGTGATTCTTACGGTTGTCGATAGGTTCTCTAAGGCGGCACATTTCATTCCCCTCGCTAAGCTTCCTTCCGCTAAGGAGACGGCACAAATCATCATCGAGAATGTGTTCAGAATTCATGGCCTCCCGTTAGACGCCGTTTCAGACAGAGGTCCGCAATTCACGTCACAGTTTTGGAGGGAGTTCTGCCGTTTGATTGGTGCTTCCGTCAGTCTCTCTTCCGGTTTTCATCCCCAGTCTAACGGTCAAGCAGAAAGGGCCAATCAGACGATTGGTCGCATACTACGCAGCCTTTCTTTTAGAAACCCTGCGTCTTGGGCAGAACAGCTCCCCTGGGCAGAATACGCTCACAACTTGCTTCCTTCGTCTGCTACCGGGCTATCTCCGTTTCAGAGTAGTCTGGGTTACCAGCCTCCTCTGTTCTCGTCCCAGCTCGCCGAGTCCAGCGTTCCCTCCGCTCAGGCGTTTGTCCAACGTTGTGAGCGCACCTGGAGGAGGGTGAGGTCTGCACTTTGCCGTTACAGGGCGCAGCCTGTGAGAGCCGCCAATAAACGTAGGATTAAGAGTCCTAGGTATTGTCGCGGCCAGAGAGTGTGGCTTTCCACTCGTAACCTTCCCCTTACGACAGCTTCTCGTAAGTTGACTCCGCGGTTCATTGGTCCGTTCCGTGTCTCCCAGGTCGTCAATCCTGTCGCTGTGCGACTGCTTCTTCCGCGACATCTTCGTCGCGTCCATCCTGTCTTCCATGTCTCCTGTGTCAAGCCCTTTCTTCGCACCCCCGTTCGTCTTCCCTCCTCCCCCCCAGTCCTTGTCGAGGGCGCACCTATTTACAAGTTACGTAGGATCATGGACATGCGTTCTCGGGGACGTGGTCACCAGTACTTAGTGGATTGGGAGGGTTACGGTCCTGAGGAGAGGAGTTGGGTTCCATCTCGGGACGTGCTGGACCGTTCGCTGATTGATGATTTCCTCCGTTTCCGCCAGGATTCCTCCTCGAGTGCGCCAGGAGGCGCTCGGTGAGTGGGGGGGTACTGTCATGTTTTGTCTTATATTGTCTTGTCATTATGCTTTCCCTTCTGTTCGTTTCCCCCTGCTGGTCTTATTAGGTTCATTCCCTTTTTCTATCCCTCTCTCTCCCCCTCCCTCTCTCTCCTCTCTCTATCGTTCCGTTCCTGCTCCCAGCTGTTCCTCATTCTCCTAACTCACTCATTTAGTCTTTTCACACCTGTCCCCTATTTTGTCCTCTGATTAGAGTCCCTATTTCTCCCCTTGTTTTCCGCTTCTGTCCTTGTCGGATCCTTGTATGATGTTCGCTGTGCTGTGTCCTTGTCTCACCCTGTCGTGTCTTGTCTCCTTCAGATGCTGCGTGTGAGCAGGTGCCTTAGTCTGCTACGGTCGGTGCCTTCCCAAAGCAACCTGCAGTCAATGCTCGAGTCTCCAGTCTGTCCTCGTTACTACGAGTGGATTTAAGTTTTTTCCTGTTTTGTTTTCGTCTTGAGTTTTACTGGAATAAAGACTCTGTTTTCGCTAAGTCGCTTTTGGGTCCTCATTCACCTGCATAACACAACTAATAACAAGATACATTAACATACTCTGCCCGTAAAACAAATATATATATATATTTATACAGTACCAGTACCACACAGTACCAGTCAAAAGATTGGACACACAGTCATTCCAGGGTTTTTCTTTATTTTTACTATTTTCTACATTGTTGAATAAAAGTGAAGACATATATATATATGCCAAAAAATACATTGGGCATTGGAATGATGCAGACACATACATTGATGGAAGCTACAATCTATATGCGATATTAAACCCTCTGAAAAATATATATAAGAAACAAATATTTATTAAAGAGTGGCTGGATATTCTCTTCTTCTCTCTTCATTGTAGCTATAGACTAGGGTCCTTTCCAGGGTGTGTTAATGTACCTCATTGTGATGGACTAGGGTCCTTTCCAGGGCGTGTTAATGTACCTCATTGTGATGGACTAGGGTCCTTTCCAGGGCGTGTTAATGTACTTGTGGATATTCCCCTTTCTCTTCATTGTTATATTTACTATCAGATAAGGCTTGACACATCCTCAGGAGGGGAATGCTGCAGAGATGTTTAAGAATAAATCAAAAGCACAAGTGCTGTTCTAGGATCAGATACCATCTGTCTATATCATCGTATTCAATATTAACTAAATAGCTAAACTGATCCCAAATCAGCACTTCTACTCTAAATCAACACTTGATACATTCTCAGCCTGTTTTATTTTCAGTCGGTGTCCTGACAGCAGCCACCAGACCAAAACTGTCTGGACAATAGGATAAATGTAACCTCAGTTATTAAGGAAGCATGTCACTGTTAGTCTACGCCTGTTGTTTACAAATCATTTTGACAGATAACATGTGATTTGATCATGTACAATACAAAAGACCGCGTGTATTCTGTGTTCTCTATTCTGTATTCTGTATTCTGTGTTCTGTGTTCTGTGTGTGTTCTACCTGGAGTCTGAGAAAACCAACGACGCATAAATCTAAAAACAAGAAAAAGAGGCATAATAATAACAACATACATGAAAGGAGAGAGACAGCAGTGAGGAGTGTAGTCCCTGGGTTTGTAGAGTACACTACAGCACCTGGAACGAGCCTGGATACACCCTAAATAGCACCCTATTCCCTATATAGTGCACTACTTTTGATCAGAGGGTTATGGGCCTAGGGGTCAAAGGTAGTACACTATAAAATGAATAGGGTGGCATTGAGGAGGCATAAAGGCCTTTTTCCAGGTGCTGTAATCTACTAGAGCACCTGGATGATAAAAGCCTGCTTTAATATCTGCCATAAAGCCAGAGGCTGCAAATGATACGGTCCACTGACTGTAATCTATTACACAAATATTTAACAAGCATGTCTACTATCAGCCTGGATCTTTATTTTGCCGTAGACATTTACAGTAAATAAGGATTATACACAAAGGGAAATAAATAAATAGAGGGTTGCATGTGTTTTTTTTTGTGTAGTAACGCCATTTCTCCACTAGGGGGAAACACAGTTATTGTAGATGAGGATGAGTACACAGGACAGTTAGAGTAATGAAGAGAATAAGAAAAACACCACCATATGACTGTATTTGTTTTTTATGAACACATACAATTTAATTTAGACATCTCTGTCTATATATTATTTTATATATGGACTATAACGTTTTATGCATATCTATATGTGCTGTTGGTTTGGACGTCGTGCTAGAGCATTTACCATGGGATGTGAGGTGACATTGTGTGAAGAGAGCAGACAGTAAACCATAGGAGGAAGACAAATAACCACATCTATTCAATCTGATTTGATTTACCAGGTGCCCTTGATGTCTGACATTAACACAACGTAGATGACGTCTAACGTTAAAGACGGTATCAAAAGCAGACAGGAGAATACAGTGTTCTTCTACATTTACATTTACATTTAAGTCATTTAGCAGACGCTCTTACCCAGAGCGACTTATAAATTGGTGCATTCACCTTATGACATCCAGTGGAACAGTCACTTTACAATAGTGCATCTAAATCTTAAAGGGGGGGGGTGAGAGGGATTACTTATCCTATCCTAGGTATTCCTTGGTGATAGACTAGGATAGGACTAGCCTGTTGTTCTTTTTCCCGGTTAAGAATCACAATGCTCTTGCTGTGTGCTGTAATATGGCAACAACAAGTTTTCAAACAAGTTGAGCCTTGAAGTGCTACTGTGCTAAGCGCATCCATTGCTTCATGGGCCATCAAAAAACGCTGCAGGCAGAGATGTGGAAGACGTGCCGGCATCTTGGTGAGATTGACGCTAAGAGAATTTTGACCGGCGCTCCCCTCTGTTATATTGGCAAATGTTCAGTCACTCTGAAAGGAGTAGCCTAGTGGTTAGAGGGGGAGGCGGGTAGCCTAGTGGTAAGAGGAGGGAGGTAGGTAGCATAGTGGTAAGAGAGGAGCCAGGTAGCCTAGTGGTTAGAGGGGGAGGCAGGTAGCCTAGTGGTTAGAGGGGGAGGCAGGTAGCCTAGTGGTTAGAGGGGGAGGCAGGTAGGCTAGTGGTTAGACGGGGGAGGCAGGTAGGCTAGTGGTTAGAGGGGGTGGCAGGTAGCCTAGTGGTTAGGGGAGGGGGAGGCAGGTAGCCTAGTGGTTAGAGGGGGAGGCAGGTAGCCTAGTGGTTAGAGGGGGAGGCAGGTAGCCTAGTGGTTAGAGGGGGAGGCAGGTAGCCTAGTGGTTATAGGGGCGGCAGGTAGCCTAATGGTTACAAGCCTAGTGGGAGACAGGTAGCCTAGTGGTTAGAGGGAGGAGGCAGGTAGCCTAATAGTTAGAGGGGGAGGCAGGTAGCCTAGTGGTTAGAGGAGGGAGGCAGGTAGCCTAGTGGTTAGAGGGTGGAGGTAGGTAGCCTAGTGGTTAGAGGGGAGGTCGGTAGCCTAGTGGTTAGAGGGGGGTGACAGGTAGCCTAGTGGTTAGAGAGGAGAGGCAGGTAGCCTAGTGGTTAGAGGGGAGGTTGGTTGGCTAGTGGTTTGAGATGGGAGGCAGGTAGCCTAGTGCTTAGAGGGGAAGGCGGGTAGCCTAGTGGTTAGAGGGGGAAGGTAAGTAGCTTAGTGGTTAGAGGGGGGAGGCAGGTAGCCTAGTGGTTAGAGGGATGGTAGGTAGCCTAGTGGTTAGAGGGGAGGCAGGTAGACTAGTGGTTTAGTGGTTAGAGGGGGAGGCAGGTAGCCTAGTGGTTAGAGGGGGAAGGCAGGTAGCCTAGTGGTTAGAGGGGGAAGCGGGTAGCCTAATGGTTAGAGGGGGAGGCAGGTAGTCTAGTGGTTAGGGGGAGGAGGAAGGGGGAGGCAGGTAGCCTAGTGGTTAGGGGGAGGCAGGTAGCCTAGTGGTTAGAGGGGGAGGTAGGTAGCCTAGTGGTTAGAGGGGGAGGCAGGAAGCCTAATGGTTAGAGGGGGAGGCAGGTAGCCTAATGGTTAGAGGGGGTGGCAGGTAGCCTAGTGGTTAGAGGGGGTGGCAGGTAGCCTATTGGTTAGAGGGGAGGCAGGTAGCCTATTGGTTAGAGGGGGGAGGCAGGTAGCCTATTGGTTAGAGGGGGAGACAGGTAGCCTGGTGGTTAGAGCGTTGTGCCAGTAACGGAAAGGTTGAATCCTTGATCTGACAAGGTACAAATCTGCCGTTCTGCCCCTGAACAAGGCAGTTAACCCACTGTCCCTAGGCCGTCATTGAAAATAAGAATTTGTTCCTTAACTGACTTGCCTAATTAAATAAAAACATTTAAAAAATAGGAGATATCTCTGATAGGAAATATTTGAAATGTCTCCTTTCAGAGAGACTTGAAGCGCTGAAATAGAATATGCCTTGTAGAGACGTGGCAGGAGGAGACAATGTACAGAGGGTTCTCATTTACAAGTTGCTTCATAGCGCAGCACAGCTTGCAGAATGGCATGGCATGATGTCATATCCTTTTCCTGTCGGCCATTGTTGCAAATTAATACTAGTTCAACCACTTTACGAAGCTTGTTGGTGCTTATCTACTTTTTTTTACAAATAATCCTACAGGAGTCCACCCAGGACAGAGGGGTCCACCCAGGACAGAGGGGTCCACCCAGGACAGAGGGGGTCCACCCAGGACAGAGGGGTCCACCCAGGACAGAGGGGTCCACCCAGGACAGAGGGGTCCACCCAGGACAGAGGGGTCCACCCAGGACAGACGTTTTTGATTGCTATACCTTATCCGGAAAGTGCATATTCCAATTATTATTATTTTTTTTAATTAACCTAGTTTTACCAAATAACACAAAATGTTTTGCAGATGGTCTCTCTCTCTCTGTCAAAATACAACATTTTCCTAGAATAACCGCAGTCCCATGACTAAAGATGACAATCAGCATAAAATCCCCATTTGGGGGAAAATATCCCTTCTATTGTATTGTGTTATATTACATCATAGTCGTGAAATTGCTCTATCCGAAATGATGCGGTTGCATAAGGCTTGGTGATCACAGAATCAGTAGAAGATTAAACAAACAGTTATATGGGAAACATCATCAAAAACAGAAGCGTTAGTGACTCGCTCATTCCTGGCTTTCGTTCAAAATAAGTTACGCTATAATGCTCAGGGTTAAAGACACATTCCGTCTCGTTGTCTTCAGCATCTCTCACCGCTCACTGCAGCTCATTGTGTTTGAATTATTATGTGGATTATAATGAATTAATACATTTTGTTGGGGTTGATGCATTTTTATTTGCTAGGGAAAATCAGATCTGTGATATTGAGTATAGAAATATACAATTTTAAAAGGTCTTATTAAGCATCGAATAAATTGCTGGTTTGCCCATTTTTGTCCATTAGGCTACACTTTACAATACACCCACCCAGCCAGGCCATTAGGCTACACTTTACAATAGACCCACCCAGCCAGGCCATTAGGCTACACTTTACAATAGACCCACCCAGCCAGACCATTAGGCTACACTTTACAATAGACCCACCCAGCCAGGCCATTAGGCTACACTTTACAATAGACCCACCCAGCCAGACCATTAGGCTACACTTTACAATAGACCCATCCAGCCAGGTCATTAGGCTACACTTTACAATAGACCCACCCAGCCAGACCATTAGGCTACACTTTACAATAGACCCACCCAGCCAGACCATTAGGCTACACTTTACAATAGACCCACCCAGCCAGGCCATTAGGCTACACTTTACAATAGACCCACCCAGCCAGGACCATTAGCCAGGCCATTAGGCACACTTTACAATAGACCCACCCAGCCAGGCTACACCATTAGGACCATTAGGCTACACTTTACAATACACCCACCCAGCCAGACCATTAGGCTACACTTTACAATAGACCCACCCAGCCAGACCATTAGGCTACACTTTACAATAGACCCACCCAGCCAGGCCATTAGGCTACACATTACAATAGGACTCATCTCTGACTGACCAGCAGCATCTATCAGTAGTCTAAACAAATTTGGGGGGGATGTGTCACAACTAGCCAAGCTATTATATTATCCTTTTGTGAATTAATGGAGGTGTGAATGTTTCTGTCCGAGAGTCTCTCTCCTGTCACGCTTACAGTCCTGCATCAGGCCCAACAAACAAACAAAAACTCCTGGCAGTTGGTACTGGAGTTGAGAGAGACATTTGGTAAATACAATGGCGCAATTACACTTGACGTGTGGATAATTTTCTAAAGATAGGATACGTGTGGACTGATCATTTTCTAAAGATAGGATACGTGTGGACTGATCATTTTCTAAAGATAGGATACGTGTGGACTGATAATTTTCTAAAGATAGGATACGTGTGGACTGATCATTTTCTAAAGATAGGATACGTGTGGACTGATCATTTTCTAAAGATACGATACGTGTGCCGTACAGCCCGTTACATAAACGAAGAATAGCTGTTATCCAAAACTGCAGATAACATCCGGCCAGATATTGTGGATCTTGTTGATTTTCTGTCACATCCTGATCTGTTTCACGTGTCTTGTGCTTGTCTGGGGAAGCAACGAGGGATGTGGAGGACTTCTGTCGCCGCTGTGAAGACTGCACAGCGAGAAAGGGCCCCCCGGGGCCGCTCTCATGACAACTGCACAGCGAGAAAGGGCCCCCCGGGGCCGCTCTCATGACAACTGCACAGCGAGAAAGGGCCCCCGGGGCCGCTCTCATGACAACTGCACAGCGAGAAAAGGGCCCCCGGGGCCGCTCTCATGACAACTGCACAGCGAGAAAAGGGCCCCGGGGCCGCTCTCATGACAACTGCACAGCGAGAAAGGGCCCCCCGGGCCGCTCTCATGACAACTGCACAGCGAGAAAGGGCCCCCGGGCCGCTCTCATGACAACTGCACAGCGAGAAAGGGCCCCCAGGGCCGCTCTCATGACAACTGCACAGCGAGAAAGGGCCCCCCGGGCCGCTCTCATGACAACTGCACAGCGAGAAAGGGCCCCCGGGCCGCTCTCATGACAACTGCACAGCGAGAAAGGGCCCCCGGGCCGCTCTCATGACAACTGCACAGCGAGAAAGGGCCCCCCGGGCCGCTCTCATGACAACTGCATGACAACTGCACAGGGAGAAAGGGCCCCCGGGCCGCTCTCATGACAACTGCACAGCGAGAAAGGGCCCCCGGGCCGCTCTCATGACAACTGCCCGGGCCCCGGGCCGCTCTCATGACAACTGCACAGCGAGAAAGGGCCCCCGGGCCGCTCTCATGACAACTCAGGGCCCCGGGCCGCTCTCATGACAACTGCACAGCGAGAAAGGGCCTCCCGGGCCGCTCTCATGACAACTGCACAGCGAGAAAGGGCCCCCCGGGCCGCTCTCATGACAACTGCACAGCGAGAAAGGGCCCCCCGGGCCGCTCTCATGCTCATCTCCAACAGTTCCCAGTGGGGGCTCCCATGGAGAGGGTGGGAGTGGAAGTAGTCGGGCCGTTTCCACAGACAGTGGAAACCTCTGGGTGCTCACGGCCATGGACTATTTCACAAAATGGCCCGAGGCCTATGCTCTGCCTGACCAGGAGGCAGAGACCATCGTCAACACCTTGACAGCGGGGATGTTCAGCAGGTTTGGAGCTGCGGAGTCCATCCACAGAGACCAAGGCAGAAACTTTGAGTCCCGTGTGTTCGCCACCATGTGTGAGAGGCTGGGTATGCACAAGATCCGCACTACTCCTCTCCATCCTCAAAGTGATGGCCTTGTGGAGCGCTTCAACAAAACACTTGGACAGCAGCTGGTCATCATCTCTGCCAAACACCAGGGTGACTGGGACAAGCACTTTCCCATGGTCCTCATGGCATGCCGCTCCGCTGTCCAAGACCTCCTGCACGCCTGCCCTCCTCATGCTGGGGAGAGAGATCCGCAATACTGCGGAAATGGCGTTTGGTCGGCTCCTGGATAGCCCTCATGTTCCCTCGGGGCCGGAGGATGCCCGGAGACTCCAGGACCTCCTGGAGACAGCCCACAGGGCTAGCCCCCTGCCACGGATGGAGCCCCCTGTTTCATATCTGGACACTCTGTGACCATCACGGCCACGCAGGGAAAGGAGACCTCCAGGTCGCCCTCGAGACTTTGTTTGTTCCCTTGGGAATGAGGGACTTTGTGGTGGGGGGGCTGTGTAGCGACCCGCACAGACAGCTGCGTGTTATGTGTTAGGCTATTAGTGGGTTGTGTTGTACTTACCAGTTCCCGGGGCTTGCGACGTGCCATTCAACCTGCTGTCTGCCAATCACGGGAATGCTAGGAATGTTCTGATGCTGGGCATCCTGGTGGTTGGTGGAGTGGCGTGGAGGGGGTGGGGCAGGGGGATGGAGCATTGGAAGTTAAGACCAGATTTAGCCATTTTCCTCTCTCTTATGTCTGTCCTTCACAAGAGAAGGTCACGGTTGTTTTACAGGGTGTTCTTCATTTACTTGGCGTGGCCTACGGCTACGGTTGGGGTAATAAACCATAAATTCGTAAATTCAACCCTCTGTCTGGACAATTGATCCTTTATGATCTAGTCAGGTCATTACAGTATGAATAAATTAATCAAAATAAAAAAATGTAATGAAAATATCTCAATCATTATTTGAATACAATACGAGTCAAAGTTTGGACACACCTACTCATTCAAGTTTTACTTTTATTTTTACATTGTAGAATAATAGTGAAGACATCACAACTATGAAATAACGCATATGGAATCATGTAGTAACCCCCCCCAAAAAATGTAACAAATCAAAAATAGATTTTAGATTTTAGATTCTTCAAAGTAGCCACCCTTTGCCGTGTTAACAGTTAGCGCCTCCATTTGAGTTCGCTCTGGATAAGAGCGTCTGCTAAATGACTTAAATGTAAATGTAAATGTTAACAGCCCTTCACTGACATAGAGGTAGGTTATTTAAAGAGTGCATGGTGGGTGGAGGATTTGGCGGACAAATCTATGGATATAGCAGCAGCCTAATTGAATCTGTCAAACAGGTCGGCCAACCAGGTAGGCCTACAGGGCTATCTATCTATCTATCTATCTTTCTGGAGTCCTTTACTGTAATATAGAACGTTCCAGATCTATCTGATTGTCATGCCCTGGCCATAGAGAGGCTTTGTATTCCCTATTTTTGTTAGGCCAGGGTGTGACTAGGGTGGGCATTCTATGTCCTTTTTTCTATGTTTTGTATTTCTATGTCTTGGCCTGGTATGGTTCTTAATCAGGGACAGTTGTCTATCATTGTCTCTGATTGAGAACCATACTTAGGTACCCTTTCCCCCCACCTGTTTTGTGGGAAGTTAACGTTGACTTTGTTCAGGGCACAGGGTTGGTTTTGTTCTTTGTTTTGTCTGCGTCATTTTTAGTTAAAAGAAAATGTAGGCTTACCATGCTGCACCTTGGTCCAGTCCTTCAGCCTGCCGTGACGCTGATGTTGTGCTGCTTATCTTATCACAACACTATGACATCCAGTTGAGATCCGAGATGCCAAGTCAAATTATTTATAAAAGGATATCTTTGTGTGTATTTGTTTGACATCATTACCGTTGCCACAAGCAGACTTTCCATCAAAACTATGGACTCTAGCATTAGGCTACAGCACTATGTATATATTAGGATCCCCATTAGCTGTTGTGAAAGCAGCAGCTGCTCTCCCCGTGGTCCACACAAAACACTGAAACTGTCACGCCTTGGTCATTGTATTTTGTGTTTTTGGTATATGTTTGGGTAGGCCAGGGTGTGACATGGGTTTATATGTTGTGTTTCGTATTGGGGTTTGTATTAATTGGGATTGTGTATGATTAGGGGTGTGTCTAGTTAGGCTTGGCTGCCTGAGGCGGTTCTCAATTGGAGTCAGGTGATTCTCGTTGTCTCGGATTGGGAACCGTATTTAGGTAGCCTGAGTTCGCTTTGTATTTTGTGGGTGTTTGTACCTGTCTCTGTGTTGTAGTCACCAGATAGGCTGTAATTAGTTTCACGTTCCGTTCTGTTGTTTTTGTATTTAGATTGAGTTATTTTCATGTACCGCGTTTTCATTCATTAAAAGTCATGAGTACAATAACCTACGCGCTGCATTTCGGTCCTACTCTCTTCATTCAACAGACGAACGTCGTTACAGAAACATGACAGAACACAGAACATGAATAGACAAGAACAGAACTACATACATTTAAAAATAGGAATAATTAAGATTCATAGAGAATTTACAGATGCTGGATCTTAATTTGAGCCAGTTTGCTGCAGCAGGAAAATAATCCTGCGGCACCAGGACATTTCAATTATGATGTGGATTATAATTCATGGACATTTTTCATTAGTGCAAATCAAGTCTAAAATTTGAAAGTGGAAATGACAAATTATTAAATAATTTAAGAAAATCAAATACACCAGAAATGTGCATTTCCTGTTGTGGAGGGACATTCTCAGCAACAAAAGAATGATCAAATGAAGATCCTACATCTGTATTTGATGTTTCACTAACACTACCAATTGCCTCCCAAAACATCTTCTCCATCCGATATTAATCACATGTTTTAACCTCAAGGACAATATCCATAATGTTTCTCTACGAAACTGAACATCAACGTTAGGGTAGAGATGAGGCCAGCAATAGACTTGGGGAAAGTTCAGGCCTAAAGCAATTTTTTTGGGGGGGGCTGCGTGACTTACATGTTCAAACGTGTGTGTGTGTGTGTGTGTGTGTGTGTGTGTGTGTGTGTGTGTGTGTGTGTGTGTGTGTGTGTGTGTGTGTGTGTGTGTGTGTGTGTGTGTGTGTGTGAGACAGAGAGAGGGAGAGAGAGATTGGGAGAGGGAGAGAGAGATTGGGAAAGGGAGAGAGAGATTGGGAAAGGGAGAGAGAGATTGGGAGAGGGAGAGAGAGATTGGGAGAGGGAGAGAGAGATTGGGAGAGGGAGAGAGAGATTGGGAGAGGGAGAGAGAGATTGGGAGAGGGAGAGAGAGATTGGGAGAGGGAGAGAGAGATTGGGAGAGGGAGAGAGAGATTGGGAAAGGGAGGAGAGAGAGATTGGGAGAGAGAGGGAGAGGGAGAGATTGGGAGAGGGAGAGAGAGATTGGGAGAGGGAGAGAGAGATTGGGAGAGGGAGAGAGAGATTGGGAGAGGGAGAGAGAGATTGGGAGATTGGGGGAGAGAGAGATTGGGAGAGGGAGAGAGAGATTGGGAGAGGGAGAGAGAGATTGGGAGAGGGAGAGAGAGATTGGGAGAGGGAGAGAGAGATTGGGAGAGGGAGAGAGAGATTGGGGAGAGGGAGAGAGAGATTGGGAGAGGGAGAGAGAGATTGGGAGAGGGAGAGAGAGATTGGGAGAGGGAGAGAGATTGGGAGAGGGAGAGAGAGATTGGGAGAGGGAGAGAGAGATTGGGAGAGGGAGAGAGAGATTGGGAGAGGGAGAGAGAGATTGGGAGAGGGAGAGAGAGATTGGGAGAGGGAGAGAGAGATTGGGAGAGGGAGAGAGAGATTGGGAGAGGGAGAGAGAGATTGGGAGAGGGAGAGAGATTGGGAGAGGGGGAGAGAGATTGGGAGAGGGAGAGAGAGATTGGGGAGAGGGAGAGAGAGATTGGGAGAGGGAGAGAGAGATTGGGAGAGGGAGAGAGAGATTGGGAGAGGGAGAGAGAGATTGGGAGAGGAGAGAGAGATTGAGAGGGAGAGAGAGATTGGGAGAGAGAGAGAGATTGGGAGAGAGAGATTGGGAGAGGGAGAGATTGGGAGAGAGAGATTGGGGAGAGAGAGAGAGATTGGGAGAGGGAGAGAGAGATTGGGAGAGGGAGAGAGAGATTGGGAGAGGGGAGAGAGATTGGGAGAGGGAGAGAGAGATTGGGAGAGGGAGAGAGATTGGGAGAGGGAGAGAGATTTGGGAGAGGGGAGAGAGATTGGGAGAGGGAGAGAGAGATTGGGAGAGGGAGAGAGAGATTGGGAGAGGGAGAGAGAGATTGGGAGAGGGAGAGAGAGATTGGGAGAGAGAGATTGGGAGAGAGAGAGAGATTGGGAGAGGGAGAGAGAGATTGGGAGAGGGAGAGAGATTGGGAGAGGGAGAGAGATTGGGAGAGGGAGAGAGATTGGGAGAGGGAGAGAGAGATTGGGAGAGGGAGAGAGAGATTGGGAGATTGGGAGAGGGAGAGAGATTGGGAGAGGGAGAGAGAGATTGGGAGAGGGAGAGAGATTGGGAGAGGGAGAGAGAGATTGGGAGAGGGAGAGAGATTGGGAGAGGGAGAGAGAGATTGGGAGAGGGAGAGAGGGAGAGAGATTGGGAGAGGGAGAGAGAGATTGGGAGAGGGGAGAGAGATTGGGGGAGAGGGAGAGGGAGAGAGATTGGGAGGAGAGATTGGGAGAGGGAGAGAGAGATTGGGAGAGGGAGAGAGAGATTGGGAGAGGGAGAGAGAGATTGGGAGAGGGAGAGAGAGAGATTGGGAGAGGGAGAGAGAGGAGAGGGAGAGAGAGATTGGGAGAGGGAGAGAGAGAGAGATTGGGAGAGAGATTGGGAGAGGGAGAGAGAGATTGGGAGAGGGGATTGGGAGAGAGAGGAGAGGGAGAGAGAGATTGGGAGAGGGAGAGAGAGATTGGGGAGGGGAGAGAGAGAGAGATTGGGAGAGAGAGAGAGATTGGGAGAGGGGATTGGGAGAGAGAGAGAGATTGGGAGAGGGAGAGAGAGATTGGGAGAGGGAGAGAGAGATTGGGAGAGGGGAGAGAGATTGGGAGAGGGGGAGAGATTGGGAGAGGGAGAGAGATTGGGGGAGGGAGAGGATTGGGAGAGGGAGAGAGAGATTGGGAGAGGGAGAGAGAGAGAGGAGAGATTGGGAGGGGAGAGAGAGATTGGGAGAGGGAGAGAGAGATTGGGAGAGGGAGAGAGAGATTGGGAGAGGGAGAGAGAGATTGGGAGAGGGAGAGAGGGAGAGAGATTGGGAGAGGGAGAGAGATGGGAGAGGGAGAGAGAGATTGGGAGAGGGAGAGAGAGATTGGGAGAGGGAGAGAGAGATTGGGAGGGAGAGATTGGGAGAGGGAGAGAGAGATTGGGAGAGGGAGAGAGAGATTGGGAGAGGGAGAGAGAGATTGGGAGAGGGAGAGAGAGATTGGTGGGAGAGGAGAGAGAGATTGGGAGAGGGAGAGAGAGATTGGGGATTGGGGGAGAGAGAGATTGGGAGAGGGAGAGAGAGATTGGGAGAGGGAGAGAGAGATTGGGAGAGGGAGGGAGAGGGAGAGAGAGATTGGGAGAGGGAGAGAGAGATTGAGGGGAGAGATTGGGAGAGAGAGAGATTGGGAGAGGGAGAGAGAGATTGGGAGAGGGAGAGAGAGATTGGGAGAGAGAGAGAGAGAGATTGGGAGAGGGAGAGAGATTGGGAGATTGGGGGAGAGAGAGATTGGGAGAGGGAGAGAGATTGGGAGAGAGGGAGAGAGGGAGATTGGGAGAGGGAGAGAGATTGGGAGAGGGAGAGAGAGAGAGAGAGATTGGGAGAGGGAGAGAGAGATTGGGAGAGGGAGAGAGATTGGGAGAGGGAGAGATTGGGAGAGGGAGAGAGAGGAGAGAGATTGGGAGAGGGAGAGAGAGAGAGATTGGGAGAGAGAGAGATTGGGATGGGAGAGGGAGAGAGAGATTGAGAGATTGGGAGAGAGGAGAGAGATTGGGAGAGGGAGAGAGAGATTGGGAGAGGGAGAGATTGGGAGAGGGAGAGAGAGAGAGAGAGAGATTGGGAGAGGGAGAGAGAGATTGGGAGAGGGAGAGGGAGAGAGAGATTGGGAGAGAGAGGAGAGAGAGAGATTGGGAGAGGGAGAGAGAGATTGGGAGAGGGAGAGAGAGATTGGGAGAGGGGAGAGAGATTGGGAGAGGGAGAGAGAGATTGGGAGAGGGAGAGAGAGATTGGGAGAGGGAGAGAGAGATTGGGAGAGATTGGGGAGAGAGAGATTGGGAGAGGGGAGAGGAGAGGGAGAGAGAGATTGGGAGAGGGAGAGAGAGATTGGGAGAGGGGAGAGAGATTGGGAGAGGGAGAGAGAGATTGGGAGAGGGAGAGAGAGATTGGGAGAGGGAGAGGAGATTGGGAGAGGGAGAGAGAGATTGGGAGGAGAGATTGGGAGAGGGAGAGGAGATTGGGAGAGGGAGGAGAGAGAGAGAGATTGGGAGAGGGAGAGAGAGATTGGGAGAGAGGGAGAGAGAGATTGGGAGAGGGAGAGAGAGATTGGGATTGGGAGGAGAGAGAGATTGGGAGAGGGAGAGAGGATTGGGAGAGGGGAGAGAGAGATTGAGAGAGATTGGGAGAGGGAGAGAGAGAGAGAGAGATTGGGGAGAGAGAGATTGGGAGAGGGAGAGAGAGATTGGGAGAGGGGAGAGAGAGGATTGGGAGAGAGAGAGATTTGGGAGAGGGAGAGAGAGATTGGGAGGAGAGAGATTGGGAGAGGGAGAGAGGATTGGGAGAGGGGAGAGAGATTGGGAGAGGGAGAGAGAGATTGGGAGAGGAGAGAGAGATTGGGAGAGGGAGAGAGAGATTGGGAGAGGGAGAGAGAGATTGGGGAGAGGGGAGAGAGAGATTGGGAGAGGGAGAGAGAGATTGGGAGAGGGAGAGAGATTGGGAGAGGGAGAGAGATTGGGAGAGGGAGAGAGAGATTGGGAGAGGGAGAGAGATTGGGAGACGGAGACATCATATGACAACCTAAGCATGAGATGTTATCAGCAGTGAGTAAGACAGCACTGTCTACTGTTTACTGAACTTGTTTTCTCCTCTGTCACTCTCTCTCTCTTGCTCTCTCTCTCTTGCTCTCTCTCTTGCTCTCTCTCTCTCTCTCTCTATCTTTCTCACTCTCTCTTTCTCTCCAAAACATCAGCCAGGAAGCATAGGAACTGAGAAGTGGTCTGTGGTCACCACCTGCAGAACCACTCCTTTATTGGGGGTGTCTTGCTAATTGCCTATAATTTCCACCTGTTGTCTATTCCGTTTCCACAACAGCATGTGAAATGTATTGTCAATCAGTGTTGCTTCCTACGTGGACAGTTTGATTTCAGAGAAGTGTGATTGACTTGGAGTTACATTGTGTTGTTTAAGTGTTCCCTTTATTGTTTGGAGCAGTGTATATATATAGTGGGGCAAAAAAAAGTATTTAGTCAGCCACCAATTGTGCAAGTTCTCCCACTTAAAAAGATGAGAGAGGCCTGTAATTTTTGTCATAGGTACACTTCAACTATGACAGAGAAAATGAGAAAAAAAATCATTGTAGGATTTTTTATTTATTTATTTGCAAATTATGGTGGAAAATATTTGTATGAAATTCCTCCCCTTCCACTGCCAAGGAGCCTCCACTGAAAGAATATTTTTTATTTGTAACTAAAGGATCTGTTGACTAAAATAATGTATGATTGTTTAATGATTCTTCATTGAATCGTTGGCTGTATATGTGAAACAATCTGTGTGATTGTGTGATTGACATATAGAAGGCCTCCTACATTCCTCCTTCATGCTATTAGGAAACAACAGTATGTCATTGATGTTGTCCATCTGAATGGAGCGACATTTCATCAAAACATCGTGACACAAGTCAATTTACTTCTGACATGCGCATCAGGGTGCATGCACGAGATGTTTTTCAGAGCAATATACAGATCAATATTGTTTTTTTCGTATGATTTACTAACTTATCTCTCAATCAGTTTTCTCTAAACTTGATTTATGTTTAATGACGTGTTAAATGAACAAGCGAGGGATCTTTTGAATGGAGGAGACTACAATCGGATTTATTTTTTCGTCCACTGAGTCAGCGAAAATGAGGTGCGCTATTGGGTAGGGAGAGAGCGCAGAGGAGACGAACGGGGAGGTCCAGTCCTGAATGAATAATGTGTTCTCCAAGAGGCATCAGCTTGTTCCCAAGTTTGGTGAGAACGATCGATCCTTCAGCAGAATCTCATCGAAACACATACTTTAATTGAGCTGTAGTTCATTACAAGATAAAGAAGTGCATCAACCAAAGGGTACGCGCGCTGCGGTTTACCCAGAATAGGTGTCCAAGTTGTACCTCTAGATATTTGGATAGAAGCTAGTACATTATGACTTGTCGGCTTGACAGTGTTGGTGCTTATCTATAGCATAATACTGATCCGCGCGTTATCAATCAAGACCAGGTCGGCAAATATCTGAAGATCTTAAGATGATTATGAATAGCTCGGACATGTTTTGTAATTACAAAGAAGTAAGTAACTTCACCAACAACTCGTCATGTGTGAACACGACTCAGTCCTCACCCAGCTTCATCGACTTGGCGACTTTTATGCACATATTCCCGTCCATATACGGCATCCTGTGTACAATAGGAGTCATCGCCAACGGTTTGGTGATTTACGCAGTGGCGACATGCAAGAAGAAGATGGTCTCGGACATCTACGTGCTGAACTTGGCCGTCGCAGATATGCTCTTCTTGCTGGTGATGCCTTTCAACATTCACCAGCTGGTTCGGGACAGACAGTGGGTGTTCGGGAACTTCATGTGCAAAGCTGTCGTGGTGGTGGATGTTAGCAACCAGTTCACTACCGTGGGGATTGTAACGGTGCTGTGTATTGACAGGTACGTCTCCACCTCTCCAAATTCAACAGGTGTCAGTTTGAACATGACGAAGCATCAATTAGGTCTCCCTCCTCTATTACCTTTATGTATTCAGGTAGATATAACCTGGTGTAGGATATGATTATAACATAGTTAGAACCTATAGGTAATCAAGAAGGAGACATTACTGTTATGCAGCCCAAGAGCAGGGATCTAGTGAGCGGATGGTCGGAACCGGAGCATTATTACAAATTCATTTGTAGACTGCAGATTGACCGCAAGAAGTGCAAACACATATAACATTTGACCGAAATCATTTTCAAACCTACAGTACCAGACAAAAGTGTGAACACACCTACTCATTCCAGAGTTTCTTTATTTTTACTATTTTCTACATTATAGAATAATAGTGAAGACATCAAAACTATAAAATAACACATATGGAATCATGTAGTAGCCAAAGTGTTAAACAAATCAAAATATATTTTATATATTTTACCTCCTCCATGCAAAAAGAAAGGAGGATCAAAGCACTTTTCATATAATTAATTAATTTGTTAATTTGTCCTTTATTTGTGTTCAATAGAAACAAAGTTAAAAAAATGTATCACCCTTTGCCTTGATGGCAGCTTTGCACACTCTTGAAATTGTCTTAACCAACTTCACGAGGAATGCTTTCCCAGCAGACTTGAAAGAATTCCCACATATGCTGAGCACTTGTTGGCTGCTTTTCACAATTCATCTCAATTGGGTTGAGGCCGGGTGATTGTGGAGGCCAGGTCATCTGATGCAGCGCTCCATCACTCTCCTTGGTCAAATAGCCCATACACAGCCTGGCAGTGTGTTTTCGGTGTAGTAACCAAAAGAAGTGTTAAACAAATCAAAATATATTGCATTTCTTAGATTTTCTCAACCAGCTTCATGAGGTAGTCACCTGGAATGGATTTCATTCCACACGTTTGCCTTGTTAAAAGTTCATTTGTGGAATTCCTTTCCTTCTTAATGTGTTTTAGCCAATCAGTTGTGTTGTGACAAGGTTGGGGTGCTATACAGAAGATAGACCTATTTGGTAAAAGACCAAGTCCATATTTTGTCAAGAACAGCTCAGAGAAATGAGTCCATCATTACTTTAAGATTTGAAGGTCAGTCGATGTGGAACATTTCAAGAACCTTGAATGTAATATTCAAGTGCAGTCGCAAAAGCCATCAAGCATTATGTTAGGATGAAACTGGCTCTCATGAGGACCGCCACAGGAAAGGAAGACCCATAGTTACCTTCGCTGCAGACAATAAGTTGATTAGAGTTAACTGCACCTCAGATTGCAGTCCAAATAAATGCTTCACAGATTTCAAGTAACAGACACATCTTAACATGTTCAGAGGAGACTGCGTGAATCAGGCCTTTATGATCAAATTGCTGCAAAGAAAACCACTGATGGAGTTAGGATGCTTTGCTGCTGACACTGTCCGTGATTTATTTAGAATTCAAGGCACACTTTACCAGCATGGCTGCTACATGATTCTGCAGCGATACACCATCCCATCTGGTTTTGGGCTTAGTGGGACTATCATTTGGTTTCCAACAGGACAATGACCCAAAACACACATCCAGGCTGTGTATGGGCTATCTGACCAAGAAGGAGAGTGATGGAGTGCTGCGTCAGATGGCCTGGCAATCCACAATCACCTGACCTCAACACGTTTGAGATGGTTTGTCATGAGTTGGACAGCAGAGTGAAGGAAAAGCAGCCAAGAAGTGCTCAGCATATGTGGGAACTCCTTCAAGTCTGTCGGAAAAGCATTCCTCATGAAGCTGGTTGAGAGAATGCCAAGAGTGTTCAAAGCTGTCATCAAGGCAAAGGGTGGTTACATTGAAGAATCTAAAATCTAAAATACATTTTGATTTGTTTAAAACATATTTGTTTACTACATCATTCCAAATGAGTTATTTCATAGTTTTTATGTCTTCACTATTATTCTATATTCAGCGACAAAAGAAATGTCCCTATTTCAGGACCCAGTCTTTCAAAGATAATTCGTACAGTCGTTAAGACACTAACAGCTTACAGACGGTAGGCAACTAAAGTCCCAGTTATGAAAACTTAGGACACTAAAGAGGCCTTTCTACTGACTCTGAAAACACCAAAAGAAAAATGCCCAGGGTCCCTGCTCTTCTGCGTAAATGTGCCTTAGGCATGCAGCAAGGAGGCATGAGGACTGCAGATGATGATGGGCAAAAAATTGCAACGTCCGTACTGTGAGACACCTAAGACAGCGCTACAGGGAGACAGGATGGACAGCTGATTGTCCTCGTAGTGGCAGACCACATGTAACAACACCTGCACAGGATCGGTACATCCGAACATCACACCTGCAGGACAGGTACAGGATGGCAACAACAACTGAGTTACACCAGGAACACACAATCACTCCATCAGCGCTCAGACTGTCCTCAATAGGCTGAGAGAGGCTGGACTAAGGGCTTGTAGGCCTGTTGTAAGGCAGGTCCTCACCAGACATCACCGGCAACAACGTGACCTATGGGCACAAACCCACCGTCGCTGGACCAGACAGGACTGGCAAAAAGTGCTCTTCACTGACGAGTCGCGGCTTTGTCTCACCAGGGATGACGGTCAGATTTGCTTTTATCGTCGAAGGAATGAGCGTTACACCGAGGCCTGTACTCTGGAGTGGGATCGATTTGGAGGTGGAGGGTCCGTCATGATGTGGGGCGGTGTGTCACAGCATCATCAGGCTGAGCGTGTTGTCATTGCAGGCAATCTCAACGCTATGCGTTACATTGAAGACATCCTCCTCTCTCATGTGGTACCCTCCCTGCAGGCTCATCCTGACATGACCCTCCAGCATTACAATACCACCAGCCATAATGCTCATTCTGTGCGTGATTTCGTGCAAGACAGGAATGTCAGTGTTCTGCCATGGCCAGCGAAGAGCCCGGATCTCAATCCCATTGAGCACGTCTTGGACCTTTTGGATCGAGTGCTAGAGCCATTCCGCCCAGAAATGTTTGGGAACTTGCAGGTGCCTTGTTGGAAGAGCGGGGTAACATCTCACAGCAAGAACTGGCATATCTGGTTCAGTCCATGAGGAGGAGATGCACTGCAGTACTTAATGCAGCTGGTGGCCACACCAGATACTGGCAGTTACTTTAGGTTTAACCCCACCCCTCCTTTGTTCAGGGACACATTATTAAATATCTGTTAGTCTCATGTCTGTCAGAACTTGTTCAGTTTATGTCTCAGTTGCTATCTTGTTATGTTCATACAAATATTTACACATGTTAAGTTTGCTAAAAATTAACGCAGTTGACAGTGAGAGGACGTTTCTTTTTTTGTTGCTGAGTTTACAATGTAGAAAATAGAAAAAAAAACTTGAATGATTAGGTCCACTTTTTAACTTTTTACTGGTACTGTGTATACAGTGCATTCTGAAGGCATTGAGAGACCTGAAGGTATTCAGACCCCTGAAGGTATTCAGAGACCCCTGAAGGTATTCAGACCCCTGAAAGTATTCAGACCCCTGAAGGTATTCAGCAAAATTATGTAAACAAATAAGTTAAAAAATAAGTTACAAACAATAAGAAAAAAAACACACAAATTAGCACAGTTAGTTAGGAGCCCGTAAAATGTCAGCCATCCCTTCCGGTGCCATTCTATTGTCCGTAGAGTTCTGAGACAGGATTGTGTCGAGACACAGATCTGGGGTATGGTACCAAAAAATGTCTGCAGCATTAAAGGCCCCCGATAACACAGTGGCCTTCGTCATTCTTAAATGGAAGAAGTTTGGAACCATCAAGACTCTTCCTATTGCTGGCGACCAAGAACCCGATGGTCACTCTGACAGAAAGCTTCAGAGTTCCTCTGTGGAGATGGGAGAAACTTCCAGAAAGACAACCATCACTGCAGCACTCCACCAATCAGGCCTTTATGGTTTAGTGGCCAGACGGAAGCCACTCCTCAGTAAAAGGCACATGACTGCCCACTTGGAGTTTGCCAAAAATAACCTAAAGGACTCTCAGACCATGATAAACAAGATTATTTGGCCTGAATGCCAAGTGTCACGTCTGGAGAAAACCTGGCACCATCCCTATGGTAAAGCATGGTGGTGTCAGCATCATGCTGTGGGGATATTTTTCAGTGGCAGGGACTGGGAGACTAGTCAGTATCAAGGGAAAGATCAACGGAGCAAATTATAGAGAGATACTTAATGAAAACCTGCTCCAGAGTGCCCAGGACCTCAGTCTGGGGTGAAGGTTCACCTTCAAACAGGACAACGACTTTAAGCACACAGCCAAGACAACGCAGGGGTGGCTTCAGTACAAGTCTCTGAATGTCCTTGAGTTGCCCAGCCAGAGCCCGGACTTGAACCCAATCGAACATCTCTGGAGAGACCTGAAAATAGCTGTGCAGCGAGACTCCCCATCCAACCTGACAGAGCTTAAGAAAAGAATGGGAGAAACTCCCCAAATACAGGCGTGCCAAGAGTGTAGCGTCATACCCAAGTAGACTTGATGCTGTAATCACTGCCAAAGGTTCTTCAACAAAGTACTTAGGAAAGGGTCTGAATACTTGTGTGATATTTCCGTTTTTAATTTTTAATACATCCTTTGTCACTATGGGGTATTGTGTGTAGATTGATGAGTAAAAAAAACGATTTAATACATTTTAGAATAATACTGTATCGTCCAAAATGTGGAAAAAGTCAAGGGGTCTGAATACTTTCCCAATGCAATGTATATGTGTGGGTAAACTTGAGAACAGACTTTCAAAATAAGAATGAATTGAAGCTGATTTCCTGGTGTTTTTAAGGTCTCTTATTTCCATAGTAATATCTCTGTGGTCATGAAGACATCTCTACAGTAATATCTCTGTGGTCATGTAGACATCTCTACAGTAATATCTCTGTGGTCATGAAGACATCTCTACAGTAATATCTCTGTGGTTCATATGAAGACATCTCTACAGTAATATCTCTGTGGTCATGAAGACATCTCTACAGTAATATCTCTGTGGTCATGAAGACATCTCTACAGTAATATCTCTGTGGTCATGAAGACATCTCTACAGTAATATCTCTGTGGTCATGAAGACATCTCTACAGTAATATCTCCTTGGTCCATATGTAGACATCTCAACAGTAATATCTCTGTGGTCATGTAGACATCTCTACAGTAATATCTCTATGGTCATGAAGACATCTCTACAGTAATATCTCTATGGTTCATATGTAGACATCTCTACAGTAATATCTCTGTGGTCATATGTAGACATCTCTACAGTAATATATCCTTGGTAATGAAGACATCTCTATAGTAATATCTCCTTGGTCCATATGTAGACATCTCTACAGTAATATCTCTGTGGTCATGTAGACATCTCTACAGTAATATCTCTGTGGTCATATGTAGACATCTCTACAGTAATATCTCTGTGGTCATGTAGACATCTCTACAGTAATATCTCTGTGGTCATGTAGACATCTCTACTGTAATATCTCTGTGGTCAAAAGTAGACATCTCTACAGTAATATCTCTGTGGTCATATGTAGACATCTCTACAGTAATATCTCTGTGGTCATGAAGACATCTCTACAGTAATATCTCCTTGGTCCATATGTAGACATCTCTACAGTAATATCTCTGTGGTCATGTAGACATCTCTACAGTAATATCTCTATGGTCATGAAGACATCTCTACAGTAATATCTCTATGGTTCATATGTAGACATCTCTACAGTAATATCTCTGTGGTCATATGTAGACATCTCTACAGTAATATCTCCTTGGTAATGAAGAAATCTCTACAGTAATATCTCCTTGGTCCATATGTAGACATCTCTACAGTAATATCTCTGTGGTCATGTAGACATCTCTACAGTAATATCTCCGTGGTCATATGTAGACATCTCTACAGTAATATCTCTGTGGTCATGTAGACATCTCTACAGTAATATCTCTGTGGTCATGTAGACATCTCTACTGTAATATCTCTGTGGTCATATGTAGACATCTCTACAGTAATATCTCTGTGGTCATGTAGACATCTCTACAGTAATATCTCTATGGTCATGAAGACATCTCTACAGTAATATCTCTATGGTTCATATGTAGACATCTCTACAGTAATATCTCTGTGGTCATATGTAGACATCTCTACAGTAATATCTCTGTGGTCATATGTAGACATCTCTACAGTAATATCTCTGTGGTCATATGTAGACATCTCTACAGTAATATCTCTATGGTTCATATGTAGACATCTCTACAGTAATATCTCTATGGTTCATATGTAGACATCTCTACAGTAATATCTCTGTGGTCATATGTAGACATCTCTACAGTAATATCTCTGTGGTCATGAAGACATCTCTACAGTAATATCTCCTTGGTCCATATGTAGACATCTCTACAGTAATATCTATGTGGTCATGTAGACATCTCTACAGTAATATCTCTATGGTCATGAAGACATCTCTACAGTAATATCTCTATGGTTCATATGTAGACATCTCTACAGTAATATCTCTGTGGTCATATGTAGACATCTCTACAGTAATATCTCCTTGGTAATGAAGAAATCTCTACAGTAATATCTCCTTGGTCCATATGTAGACATCTCTACAGTAATATCTCTGTGGTCATGTAGACATCTCTACAGTAATATCTCCGTGGTCATATGTAGACATCTCTACAGTAATATCTCTGTGGTCATGTAGACATCTCTACAGTAATATCTCTGTGGTCATGTAGACATCTCTACTGTAATATCTCTGTGGTCATATGTAGACATCTCTACAGTAATATCTCTGTGGTCATGTAGACATCTCTACAGTAATATCTCTATGGTCATGAAGACATCTCTACAGTAATATCTCTATGGTTCATATGTAGACATCTCTACAGTAATATCTCTGTGGTCATATGTAGACATCTCTACAGTAATATCTCTGTGGTCATATGTAGACATCTCTACAGTAATATCTCTGTGGTCATATGTAGACATCTCTACAGTAATATCTCTATGGTTCATATGTAGACATCTCTACAGTAATATCTCTATGGTTCATATGTAGACATCTCTACAGTAATATCTCTGTGGTCATATGTAGACATCTCTACAGTAATATCTCTGTGGTCATGAAGACATCTCTACAGTAATATCTCCTTGGTCCATATGTAGACATCTCTACAGTAATATCTATGTGGTCATGTAGACATCTCTACAGTAATATCTCTATGGTCATGAAGACATCTCTACAGTAATATCTCTATGGTTCATATGTAGACATCTCTACAGTAATATCTCTGTGGTCATATGTAGACATCTCTACAGTAATATCTCTGTGGTCATATGTAGACATCTCTACAGTAATATCTCTGTGGTCATGTAGACATCTCTACTGTAATATCTCTGTGGTCATATGTAGACATCTCTACAGTAATATCTCTGTGGTCATATGTAGACATCTCTACAGTAATATCTCTGTGGTCATGAAGACATCTCTACAGTAATATCTCCTTGGTCCATATGTAGACATCTCTACAGTAATATCTATGTGGTCATGTAGACATCTCTACAGTAATATCTCTATGGTCATGAAGACATCTCTACAGTAATATCTCTATGGTTCATATGTAGACATCTCTACAGTAATATATCTGTGGTCATATGTAGACATCTCTACAGTAATATCTCCTTGGTAATGAAGAAATCTCTACAGTAATATCTCCTTGGTCCATATGTAGACATCTCTACAGTAATATCTCTGTGGTCATGTAGACATCTCTACAGTAATATCTCCGTGGTCATATGTAGACATCTCTACAGTAATATCTATGTGGTCATGTAGACATCTCTACAGTAATATCTCTGTGGTCATGTAGACATCTCTACTGTAATATCTCTGTGGTCATATGTAGACATCTCTACAGTAATATCTCTGTGGTCATGTAGACATCTCTACAGTAATATCTCTATGGTCATGAAGACATCTCTACAGTAATATCTCTATGGTTCATATGTAGACATCTCTACAGTAATATCTCTGTGGTCATATGTAGACATCTCTACAGTAATATCTCTGTGGTCATATGTAGACATCTCTACAGTAATATCTCTGTGGTCATATGTAGACATCTCTACAGTAATATCTCTATGGTTCATATGTAGACATCTCTACAGTAATATCTCTATGGTTCATATGTAGACATCTCTACAGTAATATCTCTGTGGTCATATGTAGACATCTCTACAGTAATATCTCTATGGTTCATATGTAGACATCTCTACAGTAATATCTCTATGGTTCATATGTAGACATCTCTACAGTAATATCTCTATGGTTCATATGTAGACATCTCTACAGTAATATCTCTGTGGTCATATGTAGACATCTCTACAGTAACATCTCCATCCCTTGGCCTGCCTTGGATGTATTCAGTATCATGAGAGATTTAACCAGTGCAGAGTAAATTGTTCCTCTTTAGTTCTTTGATGTCACATGGCTGTAGGGTTATGTTCCTTCGTTCATAGACATATGACACACGCTGGTTAAGTACAGCAGCATAGTCCAGAAGATGGACATGACACACTCTGGTTAAGTACGGCTTTGATTTGATTTAACATCAGCAGTAGAAAATGTTCTGATCGTTTATTTTATTTATTATTATATTTATATATGTATTATATATATATATTTATATAATTTATTATATTATATTATATTTATATATTTATTATATATATATATTTATATAATTTATTATATTATATTATATTTAGATATTTATTTATATATATATATATTTATATAATTTATTATATTATATTATATTTATTTATTTATTTTAGGATTCAACACCTCCCAAGTGTACCCTTTTTTCATATGTACACACACACACACACACACACACACACACACACACACACACACACACACACACACACACACACACACACACACACACACAACAAACACACACACTAACAAACAAACACACACACTAACAAACAAACACACACACACACACACACACACACCAACAAACAAACACAAACACACACACCAACAAACAAACACACACACCAACAAACAAACACACACACACACACAAACAAACACACAAACACACACACACACAAAACAACTCGGGAGAGGAGAGAGAGGATCATGATGCTGTTCATGGTTGAAGGCGTTGTCTCACTGTGTCATTGTCCAGGTCTTGTCACACTAAGCCTCAAAGATACAGTCCCCACACTGGGAGAGTACGTTTGACAAGGGCTCATAGGACTCTGGTAAAATATGGTGCACTATTTAGGGAATTAGGGTGCTATTTGGGACGAAACCGTGGTGATTTCGCGTTGTACCCTCAATCAGTACGCAGGTCATCAGTCTAACTTTATTTTACGTGTTCATGACAGCTTGTACAGTGGGGCAAAAAAAAGTATTTAGTCAGCCACCAATTGTGCAAGTTCTCCCACTTAAAAAGATGAGAGAGGCCTGTAATTTTCATCATAGGTACACTTCAACTATGACAGACAAAATGACAAAATAAATCCAGAAAATCACATTGTAGGATTTTTTATGAATTTATTTGCAAATTATGGTGGAAAATAAGTATTTTCCCACTGTGTGTGACTTTTTCAGCTCCCAGATCAATTATGTTATTATATTATAATAGTATACGGTATGCCACTTTGCAGATGTTTTCATCCAAAGAGACCTATAGTACAGTGACTGCATTCATTCATTTAGTATGTGTATGTGATCCTGGAAGGAATTGAACCCCATGACCTTGGGCATATGCCCGTGCATTCCAAATGTCACCCTATTCCCTTAATAGTACACTACTGTTGACCAGGGCATATACTGCCCTACCAAGAAAAAGAAAAAAGAAAAAAAGGCAGTATCTGCTCATAGTGTGGAATTGAGAAAAATGGCTTTTATTTACCTTGGTTTTCACAGTAACTTTATGTAGTTACTGCTAAACATGACCTCCATTTTCTCCTGAACACAACACAATAGAGGCGGGATACTTGTCCACGTGATTAAACATGTATTGATCGTAGCAAAAAACTGTTTGAAAAAATGCACTATATATAGAATAAGATAACTTTTAGAACGAAGCTCTTACTGATTCACTCATGACATTATTAGATTTATTTAATGTAACATCATGATTAGAGTCCTGATTGCTCTCGGGAAGAAGAGAAAAACAAACTGTATGAATAGGCGGTATTCAAACACAAAATCCTTCTATTCCAGGTTAACTAATTACCGTTCGCTTTTCTTGGGATGACAAGTACAATTTATTTATGGTGTTTCTCCTGTCTGTGTATTCACATGACATTCACATGCCTCAGTCTGGACTAGACTGGACTGGGTAAAAAGTGATGGTTGTTACTGAAGAAAACAAAAAAAAGGACAAACTCCTCACGGTGAAGTCTCCTGAAAGATCGGTTCGAGATATTTGTGCTATTTTGGGAGACACTGTCTCTCTGTCTCTTCGTCTCTTTCGACTTTCACGTTTCACGGAGCGGCAGACTTGTTTTCACTGATTCCAAATCTCTGTTCTGTCGTTCTACACGTTCAGACATCGCAGACACATCGTACTAAGAATGGAACATCACATTGTCACACTTGGGTTTCAATGAACACTATGGCAAATACCAACTGAAATCTCACTCAGTCTCACATTGTGCATAAACACGCACGCCAAAACACATGACCACCCATAATATGGACATCTGTCTGCACATAGACATGAACTCGAGTACATCCACAGTATCTTTTTACAACACAGTCAAATCCCTGAAATCAATCATCTGTTTTCTATAATCTGTTTCTCTTCACAACACAGTCACATGCCTGAATGCAGTAATGTTTTCCTAACCTCAGAATAAGGTTGCCTGAATGCAGTAATGTTTTCCTAACCTCAGAATAAGGTTGCCTGAATGCAGTAATGTTTTCCTAACCTCAGAATAAGGTTGCCTGAATGCAGTAATGTTTTCCTAACCTCAGAACTCAGAATAAGGTTGCCTGAATGCAGTAATGTTTTCCTAACCTCAGAATAAGGGGAAGTGTGACCTCCCGAGTGGTGCAGCGGTCTAAGGCACTGCATCGCAGTGCTATAGGTGTCACTACCAATCCAGGTTCAATCCCGGGCTGTGTCGCAGCCGGCCGTGACCGGGAGACCCATGAGGTGGCGCACAATTGTCCCAGTGTCGTCCGGGTTAGGGGAGGGTTTGGCCGGCTGTGATGTCCTTGTTCCATCACACTCTTGCGATTCCTTGTGGCGGCCGGGTACATGAACGCTGCCTTCGGGCGTACAGTGTTTCCTCTGACATATTGGTGCGGCTGACTTCCAGGTTAAGCGGACAGTGTGTCAAGAGGCAGTGTCACTGACGTGTCTCGAACATGCTAGATGGTCATAGTGTACACTCACCTGTCCTCTCCAATCAACCTCCCTATCGTCCTTTACTGTCTGCAGTAACTAGACCATACCATACGTCTGGGAGGTGCTCACAAATGTATGTTTTGTATGGCTGTAAATGTTTCCCCATAAACCACTCAAGTGTAACTTTTGCAGCATGCTTAGGGTCATTCTCCTGTCTTAAATCTCTGGAAGACTGAAACAGGTTTCATGCTGCCACCACCATGCTTCACTGTGGGGATGGTGTTCTCGGGGTGGTGAGAGGTGTTGGTTTTGCGCCAGACATAGCATATTCCTTGATGACCAAAAAGCTCAATATTAGTCTCATCTGACAAGAGTACCTTCTTCCATATATTTGGGGAGTCTCCCACGTGCCTTTTGGTGAACACCAAACGTGTTTGCTTATTTTTTTATACCCTCCTTGACTGGTCCGTGGGCAGCCCTCTCTTGGCAGGTTTATTGTGGTGCCATATTTTTTTCTATTTTTTAATAATGGATTTAATGGTGCTCCGTGAGATGTTCAAAGTTTCTGATATTTTTTTTATAACCCCAAAAATTTGTCCCTGACCTGTTTGGAGAGCTCCTTGGGCTTCATGGTGCACCTTGCTTGCTGAGATACTGAGATCATGTGACACTTAAATAAAGTCCACCTGTGTACAATCTAACTAATTGTGTGACTTCTGAAGGTAATTGGTTGCACCAGATCTTATTTAGGGGCTTCATAGCAAATGGGATGAATACACATTACACTCACCACTTTTCCATTTAAAAAATATATATTTTGAAGAAAGTATTTTTTTACATTTCACTTCACCAATTTGGACTATTTTGTGTATGTCCATTACATGAAATCCAAATAAAAATCCATTTAAATTACAGGTTGTAATGCAAGAAAATAGGGAAAACGCGAAGGGGAACGAATACTTTTGCAAGGCACTGTAGTACATTACTTTTGGTCAAAGTAGTGCACTGTGAAAGGAATGGGCTCTGGTCAAAATTAGTACACTATATAAGGAACAGGGTGCAATTAGGGCACAACACAGGTACATAACCTAACCCCTGACCTCTAACCCCTGGTCCCTAACTGATGTGTCTCTTTGTTTCTAGATACATTGCCATCGTCCACCCCACCTCAGAGAAGCGGACCATCCAGTGGACCATCATCATCAACATCCTGGTGTGGGTCGGCAGCTTCCTGCTGACCGTGCCCGTCATGATCTACGCCATGGTGGTGAGGAAGAGCGACCTGGAGATATGCATGATGTTCCTGGACGGGCCTGAGGACATGTACTGGTACACTCTCTACCAGTCCATCCTGGGCTTCATCTTCCCTCTCATCATCATCTCCACCTTCTACTCCCTCACCCTTTACCACGTCTTCAGATCCATCCGCCGAGTCAAGCGTAAACAGTCTGTCTGGGCGAAGCGCGCCACCAAGACCGTGGTGATGGTCATTGCTCTCTTCCTGGTGTGCTGGAGCCCATATCACGTGATCCAGGTGATTAACTTGAGCAACAACAGGCCAACCAACACCTTTGTCTATGTCTACAACATCACGATCTGTCTGAGTTACTCCCACAGCTGCATCAACCCTCTGATGCTGCTCATCTTCGCTCAGAACTACCGCGAACGTCTCTGTCACAGGAATGATTTGAGGAGTTCGCAGCAGAACTCCTCGAAGACCACTGTGATCAAGACAGACGGTTCCAGCGTGTCCACCGACCCAAACTACCGCTGCACAGTCATCTAATAGTACAGATATTGCCACTCATATACTGTGTGTGTGTGTGTGTGAGAATAGGTGGGCTGTCGTTTTGTCCCAATAAGACTACCAAAAGTCAGCTGTTTCCGTTCTGCTATCTTCAACAAACTTTAGGGTTCATGAATTACTTGAAGCCAAAGTAAATGAGAAACACGTATCTTTCCAGGGGACAGAAGTGGCATTATGTGTTAGTGAATGGATTTACTCATCGGACTGTAACAGCTCCACCATCACTATCATTCTTCTGATACAAATGTCAACTGATCAAAATGTCATTGTCTCAATCATTATCTTAGGACAGCCTCTCTCCCTCTCTAACTTTCTCCCCCCCCCTCTCCCCCCTCCCTTTATCCCCCTCTCTCCCTCTCTTTCTCTCCCTCCCTCTTTCCCCCTCTCGCTCCACCCTTTCTCCTCTCTCTCTCTCTCCCTCCCTCTCCCCTCTCCCCTCTCGCTCTCTCTCTCCCTCCCTTTCTCCCCCTCTCTTTCTCTCTCTCCCTCCCTCTCCCCTCTCGCTCTCTCTCTCCCTCTCTCCCTCCCTTTCTCCCCTTTCTCTCTCTTCTCTCTCTCTCTCCCCTCTCGCTCTCTCTCTCCCTCTCTCCCTCCCTTTCTCCCCTCTCTTTCTCTCCCTCCCTCTTTCCCCCTCTCGCTCCACCCTTTCTCCTCTCTCTCTCTCCCTCCCTTTCTCCCCCTCTCTTTCTCTCTCTCCCTCTCTTTCCCCTCTCCCCCCCGTCTCTCTCCCCCTCTCCCTCCCCCTCCCTTTCTCCCCCTCCCTCTCAATCTCTTCTCTCTCGCTCTCGCCCCCTTTCTCCCCTCCCTCTCGCCCTCTCTTTCCCCCTCTCTCTCTCCCCCTCTCCCCCTCTCTCCCTTTCTCTCCCCCTCTCTCTCTCCTCCCTCCCTCTCCCCTCTCCCTCTCTCTCTCTCCCTTTCTCCCCTCTCCCCCTGTCTCTCTCCCCCTCTCCCTCCCTTTCTCCCCCTCCCTCTCAATCTCTTCTCTCTCGCTCTCGCCCCCTTTCTCCCCTCCCTCTCTCCCTCTCCATCCCCCTCTCTCTCTCTGACACGCACCCAGGGATGTAATTTAAGGATTGTTTTACTAGCCTCAGGCTACTGGGCTAGCATAATGTCCATCCCTGCACACGCTTAATGACCACCACTCCCCACAAGAATTATACTACGGTATAAATATTGTAGTATTCACTTCAGTGTTTTTGCGTACTTTTGAGGAAACACTACAGTGTATACTGTAGTATACTTTAGTATTTGCTGTAGTATACTGTAGTCTTCACAGTTAACTAATGTATGAATACTGTAGTATATACTATAGTAATTAATGTAGTGTTTTTGCAGACTGTAGTATACTGTTGTCATTGTGGGAGGGAGCAAACAGACAGTTCAACAGGGTGTTTTGAATTTAACCAGGCAAGTTAGTTAAGAACAAATTCTTATGTACAATGACGGCCCTAACACGTCCAAACCCGGACGACGCTGGGCCAATTTGTGCACCGCCCAATGCGACTCCCAATCACAGCCAGTTGTGATACAGCCTGGAATTGAACCAGGGACTGCAGTGACTCCTCGAGTACTGAGATGCCGTGCCTTAGACTGCTGCGGCGCCCAGGAGCCCTCTCAGTTCACTGCCTCACACAGAATTCTTGTTCGTCACACATACTGATAAAAGAAAATATTAAAAAAAAAAAAAAAAAGTCTTTTTTTTTCTTCAAGAACCATCGGGACTCTTGTTGAGGAGATGGAAGATGAATTGATGAGAACTGGGGTATAATTTTGTAATGATTTGAGACCATCAACATTTTAAAGAGGAAATAGCGGTAGAAGTATATAATAAAAGTATATTGAATGAATATAGCCCTTGTAGCATATCATATCATAAGGAACTGTGTTATATACACTATTTTATTTATCCTTTATTTAACCTTTATTTAACTAGGCAAGATAGTTAAAAGAACAAATTATTATTTACAATGGTGGCCTACCGGGGAACAGTGGGTTAAACTGCCTCGTTCAGGGGCATAAAGACACATTTTTATGTCGTCAGGTCGGGGATGCAATTCAATCCAGCAATTTTTCGGTTACAAACGTTCCAACCACTAGGCAGACCTGCCGACCCCAACTACTCAAACAACACGCACTACTTAAAACACACGTTATCTTGTTCCTATTCACAGCTTGTGTTTGTTTTCTCACTCTACCTGACACTCTAGTGTTAGCCTGTACTATGCGCATTCAGATGACTTTTACTTTAATACTGTTAATTGTATTAAAACCTTCTTATTATGGTCATTTACTAATTGTCCGATATCATCTCTGTAACGTATACAATATAACGCACAATTTATTTTATATATTTTAATGTTGACTCCAAAAATAAATAGATCATTTTTTTTTTTTTACTTGCAAAAACAAGTACATTTATTTGTTTTTTTTTACCAAATAACAGTATAATGTATGTATGAATGTCACATTTTGAGATGTTGACGTGATAAAGTTAATTACAAAGTTGTGGTTCGTAGTTAAAACAAGTCGTCATGGTGATCTGGTATAGGACATAAATCCACTATATGTAAATACTGCAGTTTTACACTTCATTAAGATGTTTTCCTTCCTGGTTATATTGTGTATTATACTACATACACTTTGAATATATTATTTGTCCATATATGGTATTTCAGATGAGTTTTACATGAATACAATATAACCACATCTTGTTGTTCTTATTGTTCAGTGTAATTTATGTACTAAAACTGAAAATAAATTTCAACGTAACATGTAAAATGTCGTGTTTTGTGAGCTGAAATAAAAAGATCCCTGAATTGTTCCATTTTTGCACAAAAAGTGTATTTCTCTCAATTTCTTCGTGCACAAATGTGTTTACATCCCTGTTAGTGAGCACTTCTCTTTCACCAAGATAATCCATCCACCTGACAGGTGTGAAATATCAAAAAGCTGATTAAACAGCATGGTCATTACACAGGTGCACCTTGTGCTGGGGGACAATGAAAGGCCACTATACATTTTTTGTCACACAACACAATGCCACGTATGTATAGAATTTTGAGGAACCGCCTCCCAACTTGTTTTAGAGAACATGGAAGTACATCCAACCGGCCTCACTACCGCAGACCACACCAGCCCATGACCTCCACATCCAGCTTCTTCACCTGCGTCTGAGACCAGCCACCTGGAGAGATGATGAAACTGTGGGTGTTTACACAACCGAACCATTTTTGCACAAACCGTCAGACATCTCAGGGAAGCTCATCTGCGTGCTCATCGTCCTCACCTCATTCGTCTTGGTCTGACTGCAGTATTGGCGTCGTAACCGACTTCAGTGGGCAAATGCTCGACTCCGATGGCCGCTTGAACACTGGAGAAGTGTGCTGTTCGCGGATGAATACCGAATTCAACTGTACCGGGCAGATGGAAGACAGCATGTGTGGCGTAGTGGTGGCTGAGCGGTTTGCCTATCTCAACATTGTGAGCAGAGTGCCCCATAATGGCCGTGGGGCTATGGTAAGGGCAATCATAAGCAATGGACAATTTGAATGGACAGAGATACCGTGACAAGATCCTGAGGCCCATTGTCACGCCATTCTTCCACAATTCTTCCGCCATTCATCAGCCATTCATCCGCCATTCATCCGCCATTCTTCCACAATTCATCCAGCATTCATCCACCATTCATCCACCATTCATCCGCCATTCATCCGCCATTCTTCCACATTCATCCGCCATTCTTCCACCATTCTTCCACCATTCATCCGCCATTCTTCCGCCATTCTTCCGCCATTCATCCGCCATTCATCCGCCATTCATCCGCCATTCATCCGCCATTCATCCGCCATTCATCCACCATTCATCCGCCATTCTTCCGCCATTCATCCGCCATTCATCCGCCCACCATGTTTCGGCACGATAATGCACGGCCCCATGCCACAATATCTGTGCACAATTCCTTGAAACTGAAAATGTCCCAGTTCTTCCATAAGCATGTAATCTCACCAAGATATGTCACCCATTGAGCATGTTTGGGATGCTCTGGATCGACTTGTACAACAGTATGTACCAGTTCCCGACAATATCCAGCAACTTCGAACAGCCATTGAAGAGGAGTGGGGATAACATTCAACAGGCCACAATCAACAGCCTGATCAACTCTATGCGAAGGAGATGTGTTGCACTGCGTGAGGCAAATGGTGGTCACACCAGGTACTGACTGGTTTTCTGATCCATAGATTGGGGCCTAATGAATTTATTTCAATTGACTGATTTTCTTCATATGAACTGTAACTCAGTAAAAATATTGTGTTAAATGTTGCATTAACATTTTTTTTGTTCAGAATGAAGGAAGAATAATGTCTTTAATAACAACAATGCAGTTAAATATTTACTCAATAAACTGAAGTGAAAAATATTTAATAAAAAGGTACATGATAAAATAACAATAACAAGGCTATATACAGGGGGGTACCATACCGAGTCAATGTGGAGGCTATATACAGGGGGGTACCATACCGAGTCAATGTGGAGGCTATATACAGGGTATTACGGTACAGAGTCAATGTGGAGGCTATATACAGGGGGTACCATACCGAGTCAATGTGGAGGCTATATACAGGGGGGTACCATACCGAGTCAATGTGGAGGCTATATACAGGGGGGTACCATACAGAGTCAATGTGGAGGCTATATACAGGGGGGTACCATACAGAGTCAATGTGGAGGCTATATACAGGGGGGTACCATACAGAGTCAATGTGGAGGCTATATACAGGGGGTACCATACAGAGTCAATGTGGAGGCTATATACAGGGGGTACCATACAGAGTCAATGTGGAGGTTATATACAGGGGGTACCATACAGAGTCAATGTGGAGGCTATATACAGGGGGGTCCATACCGAGTCAATGTGGAGGCTATATACAGGGGGGTACTGGTACAGAGTCAATGTGGAGGCTATATACAGGGGGTATCGGTACAGAGTCAATGTGGAGGCTATATACAGGGGGGTCCGTACCGAGTCAATGTGGAGGCTATATACAGGGGGGTCCGTACCGAGTCAATGTGGAGGCTATATACAGGGGGTACCGGTACAGAGTCAATGTGGAGGCTATATACAGGGGGTACCATACCGAGTCAATGTGGAGGGTATATACAGGGGGGTACCATACAGAGTCAATGTGGAGGCTATATACAGGGTATTACGGTACAGAGTCAATGTGGAGGCTATATACAGGGGGTACAGGTACAGAGTCAGTGTGGAGGCTATATACAGGGGGGTACCGGTACAGAGTCAATGTGGAGGATATATACAGAGGGTACCGGTACAGAGTCAATGTGGAGGCTATATACAGGGTATTACGGTACAGAGTCAATGTGGAGGCTATATACAGGGGGTACAGGTATAGAGTCAATGTGGAGGCTATATACAGGGGGGTACCGGTACAGAGTCAATGTGGAGGCTATATACAGGGTATTACGGTACAGAGTCAATGTGGAGGCTATATACAGGGGGGTACCGGTACAGAGTCAATGTGGAGGCTATATACAGGGGGTACCGATACAGAGTCAATGTGGAGGCTATATACAGGGGGGTACCATACAGAGTCAATGTGGAGGCTATATACAGGGGGTCCGTACCGAGTCAATGTGGAGGCATACAGGGGGTATCATACCGAGTCAATGTGGAGGCTATATACAGGGGGTACCATAGAGGCAATGTGGAGGCTATATACAGGGGGTACTGGTACAGAGTCAATGTGGAGGCTATATACAGGGGGTACTGGTACAGAGTCAATGTGGAGGCTATATACAGGGGGGGTACTATATACAGGGTGTACCATACAGAGACAATGTCAATGTACAGAGTCAACGTGGAGGCTATATACAGGGGTACCAGTACAGAGTCAATGTGGAGGCTATATACAGGGGGGGGGGTACCATACAGAGTCAATGTGGAGGCTATATACAGGGGGTACCATACAGAGTCACAGAGTCAATGTGGAGGCTATATACAGGGGGTACCATACAGAGTCAATGTGGAGGTTATATACAGGGGGTACCATACAGAGTCAATGTGGAGGCTATATACAGGGGGTCCATACCGAGTCAATGTGGAGGCTACAGGGGGTATACAGAGTCAATGGGGGTACAGGGGGTGGTACAGAGTCAATGTGGAGGCTATATACAGGGGGTCCGGTACAGAGTCAATGTGGAGGCTATATACAGGGGGTACCGGTACAGAGTCAATGTGGAGGCTATATACAGGGGGTACCATACCGAGTCAATGTGGAGGCTATATACAGGGGGGTACCATTCAGAGTCAATGTGGAGGCTATATACAGGGTATTACGGTACAGAGTCAATGTGGAGGCTATATACAGGGGGTACAGGTACAGAGTCAGTGTGGAGGCTATATACAGGGGGGTACAGGTACAGAGTCAATGTGGAGGCTATATACAGAGGGTACCGGTACAGAGTCAATGTGGAGGCTATATACAGGGTATTACGGTACAGAGTCAATGTGGAGGCTATATACAGGGGGTACAGGTATAGAGTCAATGTGGAGGCTATATACAGGGGGTACCGGTACAGAGTCAATGTGGAGGCTATATACAGACAGGGTATTACAGGGGGGTACCGGTACAGAGTCAATGTGGAGGCTATATACAGGGGGTACCGGTACAGAGTCAATGTGGAGGCTATATACGGTACAGGGTGGAGACCGTATACAGAGTCAATGTGGAGGCTATATACAGGGCACCGGTACAGGACAATGTGGAGACTATATACAGGGGGTACCGGTACAGAGTCAATGTGGAGGCTATATACAGGGGGGTACAGAGTCAATGTGGAGGCTATATACAGGGGGTACCATACAGAGTCAATGTGGAGGCTATATACAGGGGGGTCCGTACCGAGTCAATGTGGAGGCTACATACAGGGGGTATCATACCGAGTCAATGTGGAGGCTATATACAGGGGGGTACCATACCGAGGCAATGTGGAGGCTATATACAGGGGGTACTGGTACAGAGTCAATGTGGAGGCTATATACAGGGGGTACTGGTACAGAGTCAATGTGGAGGCTATATACAGGGGGTACCATACCGAGTTAATGTGGAGGCTATATACAGGGTGTACCATACAGAGACAATGTGGAGGCTATATACAGAGGGTACCGGTACAGAGTCAACGTGGAGGCTATATACAGGGGTACCAGTACAGAGTCAATGTGGAGGCTATATACAGGGGGTACCATACAGAGTCAATGTGGAGGCTATATACAGGGGGGTCCGTACCGAGTCAATGTGGAGGCTATATACAGGGGGGTACTGGTACAGAGTCAATGTGGAGGCTATATACAGGGGGTACCATACAGAGTCAATGTGGAGGTTATATACAGGGGGTACCATACAGAGTCAATGTGGAGGCTATATACAGGGGGTACCATACAGAGTCAATGTGGAGGTTATATACAGGGGGTACCATACAGAGTCAATGTGGAGGCTATATACAGGGGGGTCCGTACCGAGTCAATGTGGAGGCTATATACAGGGGGGTACAGTACCGAGTCAATGTGGAGGCTATATACAGGGGGTACATTTACATTACATTTAAGTCATTTAGCAGACGCTCTTATCCAGAGCGACTTACAAATTGGTGCATTCACCTTATGACATCCAGTGGGACAGTCACTTAACAATAGTGCATCTAAAACTTAGGGGGTGGGGTGAGAGGGATTACTTAACCTATCCTAGGTATTCCTTAAAGAGGTGGGGTTTCAGGTGTCTCCGGAAGGTGGTGATTGACTCCGCTGTCCTGGAATCGTGAGGGAGTTTGTTCCACCAGGGGGGCCAGGGCAGCGAACAGTTTTGACTGGGCTGAGCGGGAGCTGTACTTCCTCAGTGGTAGGGAGGCGAGCAGGCCAGAGGTGGATGAACGCAGTGCCCTTGTTTGGGTGTAGGGCCTGATCAGAGCCTGGAGGTACTGAGGTGCAGTTCCCCTCACAGCTCCGAGGCAAGCACCATGGTCTTGTAGCGGATGCAGAGCTTCAACTGGAAGCCAGTGGAGAGAACGGAGGAGCGGGGTGACGTGAGAGAACTTGGGAAGGTTGAACACCAGACGGGCTGCGGCGTTCTGGATGAGTTGAAGGGGTTTAATGGCACAGGCAGGGAGCCCAGCCAACAGCGAGTTGCAGTAATCCAGACGGGAGATGACAAGTGCCTGGATTAGGACCTGCGGCTTCCTGTGTGAGGCAGGGTCGTACTCTGCGGATGTTGTAGAGCATGAACCTACAGGAACGGGCCACCGCCTTGATGTTAGTTGAGAACGACAGGGTGTTGTCCAGGATCACACCAAGGTTCTTGGCGCTCTGGGAGGAGGACACAGTGGAGTTGTCAACCGTGATGGCGAGATCATGGAACGGGCAGTCCTTCCCCGGGAGGAAGAGCAGCTCCGTCTTGCCGAGGTTCAGCTTGAGGTGGTGATCCGTCATCCACACTGATATGTCTGCCAGACATGCAGAGATGCAATGTGGCCACCTGGTCATCAGAAGGGGGAAAGGAGAAGATTAATTGTGTGTCGTCTGCATAGCAATGATAAGAGAGACCATGTGAGGTTATGACAGAGCCAAGTGACTTGGTGTATAGCGAGAATAGGAGAGGGCCAAGAACAGAGCCCTGGGGGACACCAGTGGTGAGAGCGCGTGGTGAGGAGACAGATTCTCGCCACGCCACCTGGTAGGAGCGACCTGTCAGGTAGGACGCAATCCAGCGTGGGCCGCGCCGGAGATGCCCAACTCGGAGAGGGTGGAGAGGAGGATCTGATGGTTCACAGTATCGAAGGCAGCCGATAGATCTAGAAGGATGAGAGCAGAGGAGAGAGAGTTAGCTTTAGCAGTGCGGAGCGCCTCCGTGATACAGAGGAGAGCAGTCTCAGTTGAATGACTAGTCTTGAAACCTGACTGATTTGGATCAAGAAGGTCATTCAGAGAGAGATAGCGGGAGAGCTGGCCAAGGACGGCACGTTCAAGAGTTTTGGAGAGAAAAGAAAGAAGGGATACTGGTCTGTAATTGTTGACATCGGAGGGATCGAGTGTAGGTTTTTTCAGAAGGGGTGCAACTCTCGCTCTCTTGAAGACGGAAGGGACGTAGCCAACGGTCAGGGATGAGTTGATGAGCGAGGTGAGGTAAGGGAGAAGGTCTCCGGAAATGGTCTGGAGAAGAGAGGAGGGGATAGGGTCAAGCGGGCAGGTTGTTGGGCGGCCGGCCGTCACAAGACGCGAGATTTCATCTGGAGAGAGAGGGGAGAAAGAGGTCAGAGCATAGGGTAGGGCAGTGTGAGCAGAACCAGCGGTGTCGTTTGACTTAGCAAACGAGGATCGGATGTGTCGACCTTCTTTTCAAAATGGTTGGGTCATCTGCAGAGAGGAGGAGGGGGGAGGAGGCGGAGGATTCAGGAGGGAGGAGAAGGTGGCAAAGAGCTTCCTAGGGTTAGAGGCAGAAGCTTGGAATTTAGCGTGGTAGAAAGTGGCTTTAGCAGCAGAGACAGAGGAGGAAAATGTAGAGGAGGGAGGAAAGGATGCCAGGTCCGCAGGGAGTGGAGTTTTCCTCCATTTCCGCTCGGCTGCCCGGAGCCCTGTTCTGTGAGCTCGCAATGAGTCATCGAGCCACGGAGGGGAGGGGAGGACCGAGCCGGCCTGGAGGATAGGGGACATAGAGAGTCAAGGGATGCAGAGAGGGAGGAGAGGAGGGTTGAGGAGGCAGAATCAGGAGATAGGTGGGAGAAGGTTTGAGCGGAGGGAAGAGATGATAGGATGGAAGAGGAGAGATACGGGGGAGAGAGAGCGAGTCAAGGTTGGGACGGCGCGATACCATCCAGTAGGGGCAGTGTGGGAGGTGTTGGATGAGAGCGAGAGGGAAAAGGATACAAGGCAGTGGTCGGAGACTTGGAGGGGAGTTGCAATGAGGTTAGTGGAAGAACAGCATCTAGTAAAGATGAGGTCGAGCGTATTGCCTGCCTTGTGAGTAGGGGGGAAGGTGAGAGGGTGAGGTCAAAAGAGGAGAGGAGTGGAAAGAAGGAGGCAGAGAGGAAAGAGTCAAAGGTAGACGTGGCGAGGTTAAAGTCGCCCAGAACTGTGAGAGGTGAGCCTATCCTCAGGAAAGGAGCTTATCAAGGCATCAAGCTCATTGATGAACTCTCCGAGGGAACCTGGAGGGCGATAAATGATAAGGATGTTAAGCTTGAAAGGGCTAGTGACTGTGACAGCATGGAATTCAAAGGAGGCGATAGACAGATGGGTAAGGGGAGAAAGAGAGAATGACCACTTGGGAGAGATGAGGATCCCGGTGCCACCACCCCGCTGACCAGACGCTCTCGGGGTGTGCGAGAACACGTGGGCGGACGAGAGAGAGCAGTAGGAGTAGCAGTGTTGTCTGTGGTGATCCATGTTTCCGTCAGGGCCAAGAAGTCGAGGGACTGGAGGGAGGCATGGGCTGAGATGAACTCTGCCTTGTTGACCGCAGATTGGCAGTTCCAGAGGCTACCGGAGACCTGGAACTCCACGTGGGTAGTGCGCGCTGGGACCACCAGAGTAGGGTGGCCGCGGCCACGCGGTGAGGAGCGTTTGTATGGTCTGTGCAGAGAGGAGAGAACAGGGATAAACCGACACATAGTTGACAGGCTACAGAAGAGGCTACGCTAATGCAAAGGAGATTGGAATGACAAGTGGACTACACGTCTCGAATGTTCAGAAAGTTAAGCTGGAGCAAGAATCTTATTGACTAAAATGATTAAAATGATACAGTACTGCTGAAGTAGGCCAGCTGGCAGTGGGGTTGTTGACACTACACTAATCAAGTCGTTCCGTTGAGTGTAATAGTTTCTGCAGTGTTGCTATTCGGGGGCTAGCAGGCTAGCTAGCAGTGTTGTTTACGTTACGTTGCGTTAAAAGAACGACAATAGATGGCTAGCGAACCTAGAAAATCGCTCTAGACTACACAATTATCTTTGATACAAAGACGGCTATGTAGCTAGCTAAGTAGCTAGCTACGATCAAACAAATCAAACCGTTGTACTGTAATGAAAATGAAGTGAAAATGTGATACAACCTGTGAATGCGACCGGGTAGTTGAGTTCTATACAGAAGACGTTGGCTAGCGTTGGCTAGCTGTTGGCTAGCTAGCAGAGTCACCTACGTTAAGGACGACAAATAGCTGGCTAGCTAACCTCGGTAAATTAAGATAATCACTCTAAGACTACACACTCTAAACCTAAACAACACAATTATCTTGGATACGATGATACGATGATACGAAGACAGCAAAGACAGCTATGTAGCTAGCTGACACTAAACTAATCAAGTCGTTCAGTTGAGTGTAACAGTTTCTCCAGTGCAGCTAATCAGTGGACGTTAGCTAGCTGGCTAGTGAAGACTAGTGAAGACTACGTTAGGGGGAAATACGATAATTACGCAATTATCTTTTGATACAAAGACGGCTATGTAGCTAGCTGAGAAGAAATTGCTAAGATAAGACAAATCAAACCGTTGTGATATAATGAAATATAATGAAAAAGTTATACTACCCGTTGGAGCGACGTGCAGATGCGACCACTCGCTCCAACCGGAACCAACCGTATGTTACAGAGTCAATGTGGAGGCTAAATACAGGAGGTACCGGTACAGAGTCAATGTGGAGGCTATATACAGGGGGGTACCGGTACAGAGTCAATGTGGAGGCTATATACAGGGGGTACCGGTACAGAGACAATGTGGAGACTATATATAGGGGGTACTGGTACAGAGTCAATGTGGAGGCTATATACAGGGGGTACCGGTACAGAGACAATGTGGAGACTATATACAGGGGGGTACCATACCGAGACAATGTGGAGGCTATATGCACATGCTTCTACACCTGCATTGCTTGCTGTTTGGGGTTTTAGGCTGGGTTTCTGTACAGCACTTTGAGATATCAGCTGATGTACAAAGGGCTATATAAATAATTTTTGATTTGATTTGATTTGATTTGGTAGAAATGAGATAAAACGGATTTAAGTTTGCCTGCATTAAAGTCTCCGGCCACTAGGAGCGCCACTTCTGGATGAGCATTTTCTTCTTTGCGTATGGCCTTATACAGCTTGTTGAGTGGGGTCTTAGTGCCAGCATCGGTTTGTGGTGGTAAATAAATGGCTACAAATAATATGAGAACTCTCTTGGTAGATAGTGTGGTCTACAGTTTATCATGAGGTACTCTACCTCAGGCATGCAATACCTCGAGACTTCCTTAATATTAGACATTGCACACCAACTGTTATTGACAAATAGACACACAACACCATCCCTCGTCTTACTTGACGTAGCAGTTTTGTCCTGCTGATGATCGGAAAACCCAGCCAACTGTATATTATACGTGTCGTCGTTAAGCCACGACTCGGTGAAGCATAATATATTACAGTTTTAAAATGTCCCGTTGGTAGGATATTCTCGAACGGAGCTCATCCAGTTTATTCTCCAGTGATTGACACATTGGCCAATAGAACAACTTTCTAGTTCTGACCTGTTTATCTTGTTCTGAAGACATTTGCCTTTATAATACATACACACAGCTGTTGATAATCTCAATTTGAACTCAACTAAAGCTCTCTAAAGTAAACACCACTTAAACCCCATTTGAATGTGTCATAGGTGATATCATGTTGACACGTGTCAGTTAGCAGGAAATGAATCCGGTTCAGGTAAAGCCTCGTAGACCTTGTACTGTGGCCCAGGTACTACACCCACCTCAGCCAATCGGATGTCTGTTTTCACATTCCATCAGAATCCAATAACCTGGGTTACAACTGATGCGCTTCGACGCTGGTGTCATTGGTTTTAGTGAATAAACACATCGTCAGGTTTCTCCTCTGATGTGGTGGCAGGACAGTTGGTAGAGCATGGCGCTTGTAACGCCAGGGTAGTGGGTTTGATTCCCGGGACCACCCATACGTAGAATGTATGCACACATGACTGTAAGTCGCTTTGGATAAAAGCGTCTGCTAAATGGCATATATTATTATTATTATTATTATTATAAGATGTGTTTTCATCAAGTACCGATTAGCCATTGCTGTGGAAAATTATATTTGGTGAGTTATTAAATCATGGTTGCTATTGTAATTATATAGCTACTACATGGTACGAGAACCCATTTGATGCACTGAGACATTTTTTGTTTGAGAATCTTTTATCGATGTTGAATCACAGTGGCAAACATTTAGACTTTGAACTACAAAAGCCCCAAAGGCGATGAGAGCAACAGTGTCTTGAGTCCAATAACACCACAATGACTCACTTTGTATGGATAAACAGTAACCCCTGACCCCAGGCATCACTACTAGAGATGAACATAGAGATACAAAAGAGTCCCTGTAAATGTAGTCCCTCGTGCCAGCCAGACTCACAAACACACACCACTGTGAATCAACGACAACAGGCCAAAACGAGGAAAGTATCACTGCTTTGAGGAACTCTCGCATGACGTTGAGGATTCCTTGGCTGATATTTTTAAAGAGTGGTTAAAGTTGAATGAATGTAAAATATGCCACTTCCCAGATGCTTTTATCAAACGCCCCTGCCAGTACAGTCCTGAGCATGTGATCCCTGATGGTAAGGTGCTGTTGGAAGAACCTGTGTGTGTGTGTGTGTGTGTGTGTGTGTGTGTGTGTGTGTGTGTGTGTGTGTGTGTGTGTGTGTGTGTGTGTGTGTGTGTGTGTGTGTGTGTGTGTGTGTGTGTGTGTGTGTGTGTGTGTGTGTGTGTGTGTGTGTGTGTGTGTGTGTGTGTGTGTGTGTGTGTGTGTGTGTGTGTGATCTCAAGTAACAACATCATTTACAGAGTGAACCAGCAGGACCCATCAACCCTGTTGTCCTCACAACACTAATGTCCTCACAACACTAATGTCCTCACAACACTAATGTCCTCACAACACTAATGTCCTCAATCACTAATGTCCTCACAACACTAATGTCCTCAATCACCATTGTCCTCACAACACTAATGTCCTCAATCACTAATGTCCTCAATCACCATTGTCCTCACAACACTAATGTCCTCAATCACTAATGTCCTCACAACACTAATGTCCTCACAACACTAATGTCCTCAATCACCATTGTCCTCACAACACTAATGTCCTCACAACACTAATGTCCTCACAACACTAATGTCCTCACAGAGGCAGTGTTCACAACACTATTGTCCTCACAACACTATTGTCCTCACAGAGGCAGTGTTCACAACACTATTGTCCTCACAACACTAATGTCCTCACAACACTAATGCCCACACAACACTAAACACTAATGTCCTCAATCACCATTGTCCTCACAACACTAATGTCCTCACAACACTAATGTCCTCACAGAGGCAGTGTTCACAACACTATTGTCCTCACAACACTATTGTCCTCACAGAGGCAGTGTTCACAACACTATTGTCCTCACAACACTATTGTCCTCACAACACTAATGTCCTCACAACACTAATGTCCTCACAGAGGCAGTGTTCACAACACTATTGTCCTCACAACACTATTGTCCTCACAACACTAATGTCCTCACAACACTAATGTCCTCACAACACTAATGTCCTCACAACGCTAATGTCCTCACAGAGGCAGTGTTCACAACACAAATGTCCTCACAATACTATTGTCCTCACAACACTATTGTCCTCACAACACTGTCCTCACAACACTAATGTCCTCACAACACTAATGTCCTCACAACACTAATGTCCTCACAACACTAATGTCCTCACAACACTAATGTCCTCACAGAGGCAGTGTTCACAACACTAATGTCCTCACAACACTAATGTCCTCACAACACTAATGTCCTCACAGAGGCAGTCTCCACAACCAGAGGAATCAGCCCTTGAGGTTCTTCTTTCATCCCTTACTCTGGCCACACCCCATTTCATTCTCTAACCAGAGGCTGTGTTCCTTGTCCTGTCCTCTATCAGTGACATGTGGGGACATGGGAATGTACGATGGGAAAATGTGAGATTGTCAGGACACTGGTGTTGATTCGTATAAAGAGCTTTCCTCACTGTGTGGAAACCCAGACCCCATGACTTAAAAGACTGTAGGCCAATTCTATTGTAATCAAAAATATCCTAAAGCTCTGTGGTCCGGTCTTCAAGCTAGTCTCTGTTTATCCATGTGGGTGTGGGGTATGAGGTCACACTGTGTTGATTATTCATTGTGAATCTCAATGAAAGAGTAGATTTTATGAGGTTCTTATTGTGTGACACATGACTCAGAAGACTGAAGAGACATACTATAGCTGTGAAGAAACAGACTATAGCTGTGAAGAAACAGACTATAGCTGTGAAGAAACAGACTACAGTTGTGGAGAAACAGACTATAGCTGTGGAGAAACAGACAACAGCAGTTGTGGAGAAACAGACTATAGCTGTGAAGAAACAGACTATAGCTGTGAAGAAACAGACTACAGTTGTGGAGAAACAGACTACAGTTGTGGAGAAACAGACTACAGTTGTGGAGAAACAGACTATAGCTGTGAAGAAACAGACTACAGTTGTGGAGAAACAGACTACAGTTGTGGAGAAACAGACTACAGTTGTGGAGAAACAGACTACAGCTGTGGAGAAACAGACTACAGCTGTGGAGAAACAGACTACAGTTGTGGAGAAACAGACTACAGTTGTGGAGAAACAGACTACAGCTGTGGAGAAACAGACTACAGTTGTGGAGAAACAGACTACAGTTGTGGAGAAACAGACTACAGTTGTGGAGAAACAGACTACAGTTGTGAAGAAACAGACTACAGTTGTGGAGATGTAGAGATAACCTATAAGCTGTACTAGCATTAGACTCTGTTGTTAGAGCCCTGTGGATCAAATTCTCTGAAATCATATTTTTTCCAACTGAGATGGAAAGAGTGACTCAGAGAAAATATTGATCGGTTGTACACGCACACACACACACACACACACACACACACACACACACACACACACACACACACACACACACACACACACACACACACACACACACACACACACACACACACCAAGCCTTGATGTTCAATGACATCCCCCCCCATGCCGTAGCCTTACACAAACTGGGCCCAGTTCAGAAACGGTCCATTTCTGTCTCTGAAAAACACCTTTCCGCTACATAGATTTGGCTTGCGTCTCAAATGGAAGCCTCTTGACCAGGGCCCATAGGGTTCTAGTCTAATGTAGTGCACTAAAGAGAGGATAGGGTGCCCTTTAGGAAAGAGACATGCTCTGCTTAACCACAGCCATTCGGCACAGTGAAACCAGACGTTTTTCTCTGACTTGTGAGAGACGTCCTGGTGAGACGTTTTACAAGCTGCGAACACGATTGGAGAAATCAGAACTACAGTCGTGGCCAAAAGTTTTGAAAATTACACAAATATTAATTTTCACAAAGTCTGCTGCCTCAGTTTGTATGATGGCAATTTCCATATACTCCAGAATGTTATGAAGAGTGATCAGATGAATTGCAATTAAATACAAAATCCCTCTTTGCCATGCAAATGGACTGAATCCCCCAAAAACATTTGCACTGCATTTCAGTCCTGCCACAAAAGGACCGGCTGACATCATGTCAGTGATTCTCTCGTTAACACAGGTGGGAGTGTTGAGGAGGACAAGGTTGGAGATCACTCTGTCATGTTGATTCAGTTTGAATAACAGACTGGAAGCTTCAAAAGAATGGTGGTGCTTGGAATCATTGTTCTTCCTCTGTCAACCATGGTTACTTGCAAGGAAACACATGCCGTCATCATTACTTTGCACAAAAAGGGCTTCACAGGCAAGGATATTGCTGCCAGTAAGATTGACCTTAATCCCATTGAGATCGTGTGGTCAATCCTCAAGAGGCAGGTGGACAAACAAAAACCCACAAATTCTGACAAACTCCAAGCATTGATTATGCAAGAATGGGCTGCCATCAGTCAGGATGTGGCCCAGAAGTTAATTGACATCATGCCTGGGTGGATTGCAGAGGTCTTGAAAAAGAATGGTCAACACTGCAAATATTGACTCTTTGCATCAACTTCATGTAATTGTCAATAAAAGCCTTTGACACTTATGAAATGCTTGTAATTATACTTCAGTATTCCATAGTAACATCTGACAAAAAATATCTAAAGACACTGAAGCAGCAAACTTTGTGGAAATTTCTGTCATTCTCAAAACTTTTGGCCACGACTGTATATATACAGGGGGTGGTGCAGCGTAACCTAGTGGTTAGAGCATTGGACTAGTAACCGACAGGTAGCCTAGTGGTTAGAGCATTGGACTAGTAACCGACAGGTAGCCTAGTGGTTAGAGCATTGGACTAGTAACCGACAGGTAGCCTAGTGGTTAGAGCATTGGACTAGTAACCGACAGGTAACCTAGTGGTTAGAGCATTGGACTAGTAACCGACAGGTAGCCTAGTGGTTAGAGCATTGGACTAGTAGCCGACAGGTAACCTAGTGGTTAGAGCATTGGACTAGTAACCGACAGGTTGCAAGATCAAATCCCCGATCTGACAAGGTACAAACTGTCGTTCTGCCCCTGAACAAGGCAGTTAACCCACTGTTCCTAGGCGGTCGTTGAAAATAAGAATTTGTTCTTAATTTACTTGCCGAGTCAAATAAAGGGCAAATAAAAAAAATACAGAGGGCTCCCAAATTAATTACACTCTTGATAAAGGTGAGTGACTTTTATTGTAATGTGTTAATATGTTTCTAAACACTTCTACAATAATATGGACGCTACCATGATTACGGATAATCCTGAATTAATCGTGAATAATGATGAGTGAGAAAGTTACAAAGGGTCAAAGATCAAAGACTTTCACCTCAAATCAAATGTATTTATAAAGCCCTTCTTACATCAGCTGATGTCACAATGTGCTGTACAGAAACCCAGCCTGAAACCCCCCAAACAGCAAATAGAGGCTGTATTAGACTCTGTTAGAGTCATGAAGATATACAACCTCAGCAGATACATTCGTGAACTTCTTTGATGAAAAGATCATGATCATTAGAAAGCAAATTACAGACTCCTCTTTAAATCTGCGTATTTATCCAAAGCTCAGTTGTCCTGAATACTGTACTAGTGTTATTTATGTCTTTATGTTTAACATGATTTATCAATGTTTATAAGTTAAATTATCAGAGAGGGTAGATGCTTTCAACAACCAAATGATGTACGAAAGATTCATGATTCGTTTTTTCAGAACACGGCCAGGACCTTGGATCAAGGAAGACACTCAAGTTTTTTTAATCCTATATATCTTGACACATCCATGAAAATAGTCATGGCCCCTAAACCTCTAAGCTGCATATTGGATCATATTCCAACTAAACTACTGAAAAAGCTACTTCCTGTGCTTGCCCCTCTTATGTTGAACATAATAAATGGCTCCTCCCGATGAGTAACAAACTCACTAAAAGTGGCAATAATAAAAAACTAATCGGCCTATATCGATTCTCACATTTACACTCCATTTGTTTTAAAGCTGTTGCGCAGCAATCCACTGTCGTCCTGAAGAAAAACAATATATATGAAACACTTCAGTCTGGTTTTAGACCCCATCATAGCACTGAGACTGCACTTGTGAAGGTGGTAAATTACCTTTTAATGGCATCATCTGTCCTTGTGCTCCTAGACCTTAGTGCTGTTTTTGACATCATCGATCATCTTTTGGAGAGATTGGAAACCCAAATTGGTCTACACGGACAAGTTCTGACCTGGTTTAGATCTTATCTACTTGTCTCTGTGGATGGTTTGTCTGCTGACAAATCAAATGTAAGTTTCGATGTTCCTCAAGGTTCCGTTTTAGGACCACTTTTGTATTCACTGTATATATTTACCTCTTGGTGATGTCATTCGGAAACAACTTTCACTGCTATGCGGATGACACACAGCTGTACATTTCGATGACACATGGTGAACCCCAAAATTGCCCTACCTGGAAGGCTGTGTTTCAGACATAAGGAAGTGGATGGCGGCACATTTTTTATTTTTAAACAGAGATGCTAGTTCTAGGTCCCAAGAAACAAAGAGATATTCTGTTCGGATCTGACAATTAATCTTGATGGTTCAAATAAAACTGTGACGGACCTCTGCGTTACTCTGGACACTGATCTCTCTTTTTCAAGACTATTTCAAGGACAGCTTTTTTTCCATCTTCGTAACATTACAAAACTCAGAAAATCAGAAACTTTCTGTCCAAAAATGATGCAAAAAAGTTAATCCATGCTTTTGTCTCTTCTAGATTAGACTATTGCAGTACTCTACTTTCCGGCTATCTGGATAAAGCACTAAATAAACTTCAGTTAGTGTTAAACATGGCTGCTAGAATCTTGACTAGAACCAAAAAATGTGATCATATTACTCCAGTGATAGCCTGACTTCCTGTTAAGGCTAGGGCTGATTTCAAAGTTTAACTGCTAACCTACGAAGCATTACATGGGCTTGCTCCTACCTATCGCTCCGATTTGGTCCTGCCGTACATACCTACACGTAAGCTACGGTCACAAGATGCAGGCCTCCTTATTGTCCCTAGAATTTCTAAGCAAACAGCTGGAGGCAGGGATTTCTCCTATAGAGCTCAATTTTTATGGAATGGTCTGCCTATCCATGTGAGAGACGCAGACTCGGTCTAGACCTTTACGTCTTTTTTGAAGGCTCATTTCTTCAGTAGGTCCTATGATTGAGTGTAGTCTGGCCCAGGGGTGTGAATGGTGTGGTGTCGACCCCACCCTTGCGGTCTCTCCCTGGCAGGATCCCCTCTCTCCACCGGGATTCTCTGCCTCTAACCCTATTACAGGGCTGAGTCACTGACTTACTAGGGCTCTTTCATACCGTCCCTAGGAGGGGTGCGTCACTTGAGTGTGATGAGTCACTGACGTGATCTTCCTGTCCGGGTTTGCGCCCCCCCCCCAGGGCTCGTGCGGTGGGGGAGATCTTCATGGTCTATACTCAGCCTTGTCTCTGGGTAGTATGTTGGTGGTCTGTTGATATCCCTCTAGTGGTGTGGGGGCTGTGCTTTGGCAAAGTGGGTGGGGTTATATCCTGCCTGGTTGGCCCGGTCCAGGGGTGTCGTCAGACCACAGTGTTCCCCGACCCCTCCAGTCTCAGACTCCAGTATCTATGCTGCAGTAGTCTATGTGCCAGGGGGATAGGGTCAGTCTGTTATATCTGAAGTATTTTTCCTGAATTAGCCAGAGTCCTGTGTGAATTTTAGTATGCTTCCTCTAATTATCTCTCTCTCTCCCTCCCCTCCCAGAAGACCTGAGCCCTGGAACCATGCCTCAGGACTACCTGGCCTGATGACTCCTTGATGTCCCCAGTCCCTCTGGCCGTGCTGCTGCTCCAGTTTCAACTGTTCTGCCTGCGGCTGTGGAACCCTGACCGGTTTACCGGACGTGCTACTTTGTCCCAGACCTGCTGTTTTCGACTTTCTCTCTCTACCACACCTGCTGTCTCTAACTCTGAAAGTTCGGCTATGAAAAGGCAACTGACCTTTACTCCTGAGGGGATTACACAGCATTTATTTCCATTCATTTCTATTGATCTATTAATCTGAAACCCACATAAAATAAACTTCAAATGCACCCAACAAGTTTGTAAAGTCATAAAGTCACAGTCTTGATGTAATTATTATTATATTATTATTGCTTGGAATATGGGACCAAATACTACATTTTTGATTACTTTATGTTTTAGAATCTTTAGGGGTGTCAATCATTTTGAGAAAAAAAACATTTGTACTTGTTTTTTATTTTTGTATTTAGCTAGGCAAGTCAGTTCAGAATATTTTTTTTTTCAATGACCTAGGAACAGTGGGTTAACTGCCTTGTTCAGGGGCAGAACGATAGATTTTTAGCTCAGTATTTGAATCATTGATTTTATACAGTCGATATTGCTCACCTTTATCATGAAAATAATTTGGGACCCCACTGTAATTACCTGTGAAGTAAGAGCAGGATATGTACAGGCATTGGGTGTTTCTCTCAGCAAAAGGATCTGACGTTTGGCTTCCTGGTGGGACATTATAATTTAATTTAATTTACAATTTAATTAACATACAGGACAAACCAGAGCCGTATACACTGAGTGTACAAAACATTAGGAACACGACATAGACTGACCAGGTGAATCCAGGTGAAAGCTATGATCCCTTATTGATGTCACTTCAATCAGTGTAGCTGAAGAGGGGGAGACAGGTTAAAGAAAGCCTTTTATGCATTGAGATAATTGAGACATGGATTGTGTGTGTGTGCCATTCAGAGGGTGAATGGGCAAGAAAAAAATATTTCAGTGCCTTCGATGCAGGTGCAAGAACTGGAAATGTTAGATATTACTGCACCTTTGGAGCTAAGAACACAAGCATTTTGTTACACCCGCAATAACATCTGCTAAACATGTGTATGTGACAAATAACATTTGATTTGTTGGGTTTTTCAAGACTGGTCCACCACCCAAAGAACATCCAGCCAACTTGACAACTGCGGGAAGCATTGGAGTCAACACTGGAGTCATTTCCCCGAAGAATTGAGGCTGTTCTGAGGGAGAAAGCGGATGCAACTCAATGTGTTCCTCATGGTTTGTCCACTTAATATATAAGTACGGTATTGCTAATGTCGTGGAAATTACCATCAATGACAACTGAAGTTAATCTTAAATTAATTATTCATTGCCAACAAAGGATATATAACAAAGTATTGAGATAAACTTTTGTTATTGACCAAATACTTATTTTCCACCATAATTTGCAAATATATTAATTAAAAATCTTACAATGTGATTTTCTGGATTTTTTTTCTTCTCATTTTGTCTGTCATAGTTGAAAAGTACCTATGATGAACATTACAGGCCTCTCTCATCTTTTTAAGTGGGAGAACTTGCACAATTGGTGGTTGACTAAATACTTTTTCCCCCCACTGTACTTGTGAAGTTCCCCACCTGGAATGAAGTTGAGAAAACTACCCAGAACACAGTTTGCAGAAGATGCACTCCATGTCGAGGCCCAAAAGGTCCTCATTTATAAACATTCCCTAAATATCTGCATATGTCATTTCCGAGAGAAGAAATATATAGATTTATAAAGTTGGCGTACACCATACATACATACACATGTTTCCTGTTAGAATTTACATTTTACATTTAAGTCATTTAGCAGACGCTCTTATCCAGAGCGACTTACAAATTGGGGCATTCACCTTATGACATCCAGTAGAACAGTCACTTTACAATAGTGCATCTAAATCTTAAAGGGGGGGGGGTGAGAAGGATTACTTATCCTATCCTAGGTATTCCTTAAAGAGGTGGGGTTTCAGGTGTCTCCGGAAGGTGGTGATTGACTCCGCTGTCCTGGCATCATGAGGGAGTTTGTTCCACCATTGGGGGGCCAGAGCAGCGAACAGTTTTGACTGGGCTGAGTGGGAACTGTACTTCCTCAGTGGTAGGGAGGCGAGCAGGCCAGAGGTGGATGAACGCAGTGCCCTTGTTTGGGTGTAGGGCCTGATCAGAGCCTGGAGGTACTGAGGTGCCGTTCCCCTCACAGCTCCGTAGGCAAGCACCATGGTCTTGTAGCGGATGCGAGCTTCAACTGGAAGCCAGTGGAGAGAGAGGAGGAGTGGGGTGACGTGAGAGAACTTGGGAAGGTTGAACACCAGACGGGCTGCGGCGTTCTGGATGAGTTGTAGGGGTTTAATGGCACAGGCAGGGAGCCCAGCCAACAGTGAGTTGCAGTAATCCAGACGGGAGATGACAAGTGCCTGGATTAGGACCTGCGCCGCTTCCTGTGTGAGGCAGGGTCGTACTCTGCGGATGTTGTAGAGCATGAACCTACAGGAACGGGCCACCGCCTTGATGTTAGTTGAGAACGACAGGGTGTTGTCCAGGATCACGCCAAGGTTGAATTCAGACCAGTCCTAAAACTGTGCACATCTTGAACAAGCATTATAACTATGTCTGGAAAATGCCAATCATTCACCTTCTATGGTGATGATAATAATAATAATATAATAATTTGCTGTATAATTTTTTAACTGATGAACTTAGGCCAGCAATTTCTAAAATAAAAGAGCAATGGCACATTTGTTTGTAAATTAATAGGAAATATATTCCTATTTCTAATTATTTGAGATTGCAATGATACAATAAATACATTTTCACTCTTAGTATATTTTCCAGTCTATTTATTTATGAATAACCGTCATTATATCCCCCGTTTTCACACAATACTAATTGCTTATTTGCAAAGCAACACTACAGTTCAACCACTACAATTCAACCACTACACTTCAACCACTACACTTCAAACCACTACACGTCAACCACTACACGTCAACCACTACACGTCAACCACTACACGTCAACCACTACACTTCAACCACTACACTTCAACCACTACACTTCAACCACTACACGTCAACCACTACACGTCAACCACTACACTTCAAACCACTACACTTCAAACCACTACACTTCAAACCACTACACTTCAACCACTACACGTCAACCACTACACGTCAACCACTACACGTCAACCACTACACTTCAAACCACTACACTTCAAACCACTACACTTCAAACCACTACACTTCAAACCACTACACTTCAAACCACTACACTTCAAACCACTACACTTCAAACATTATGAATCGCAACTTTTGCGTGAAAACTGGTACATGCATGTTAGGGGGTATATTTTGTACATACGCAGTGTATATGAAGGAGGCCGCAGGTGTTGATCTCCATTCAAATCAAATTTGATTTATATAGCCCTTCGTACATCAGCTGATATCTCAAAGTGCTGTACAGAAACCCAGCCTAAAACCCCAAACAGCAAGCAATGCAGGTGTAGAAGCATTCAAACCTAATCTCCCTCTTTAACTTTAAACATCAGCTACCTGATCAGCTAACCAATCGCTGCAGCTGTACATAGTCCACCTGTAAATAGCCCACCCAATCTATCTATCTAAACCCCATATTGTTTTTATTTACTTTTCTGCTCTTTTGCACACTAGTATTTCTACTTGCACATCATCATCTGCTCATATATCACTCCAGTATTAATCTGATCAATTTTAATTACTTCGCTACTATTGGCCTATTTATTGCCTTACCTCCTCACGCAATTTGCACACACTGTATATACACTTTATTTTTTCTGTTGTGTTATTGACTGTAGGCTTGTTTATTCCATGTGTAACTCTGTGTTGTTGTTTGTGTCGCGCAGTTGTAAACAAGAACTTCTTCTCAACTAGTTTACCTGGTTAAATAAAGGTGAAATAAAAATAAATAATAAAAAATAGGGTTGTGGTCAAAATTAGTGCACTATATAGGGAAAAGGGTGTCATTTGGGATGCATGTAGGATTTAAAGATTCCACAGTGGAGGGAGAACTACAAGGCTTTAAATGGTCACAGTGGAGGGAGAACTACAAGGCTTTAAATGGTCACAGTGGAGGGAGAACTACAAGGCTTTAAATGGTCACAGTGGAGGGAGAACTACAAGGCTTTAAATGGTCACAGTGGAGGGAGAACTACAAGGCTTTAAATGGTCACAGTGGAGGGAGAACTACAAGGCTTTAAATGGTCACAGTGGAGGGAGAACTACAAGGCTTTAAATGGTCACAGTGGAGGGAGAACTACAAGGCTTTAAATGGTCACAGTGGAGGGCTGTTAGGATTTAAAGATCAGTGCTGAGATGAGAACAGCTCAATCAGAGAGACACAGTGTCAGTTATAACCAGCTCAATCAGAGAGACACAGTGTCTGTTATAACCAGCTCAATCAGAGAGACACCGTGTCTGTTATAACCAGCTCGATCAGAGAGACAGTGTCTGTTCTGACCAGCTCAATCAGAGACACAGTGTCTGTTATAACGAGCTCAATCAGAGAGACAGTGTCTGTTATAACCAGCTCAATCAGAGAGACACAGTGTCTGTTGTAACCAGCTCAATCAGAGAGACAGTGTCTGTTATAACCAGCTCAATCAGAGACACAGTGTCTGTTGTAACCAGCTCAATCAGAGAGACAGTGTCTGTTATAACCAGCTCAATCAGAGAGACACAGTGTCTGTTATGACCAGCTCAATCAGAGAGACAGTGTCTGTTGTAACCAGCTCAATCAGAGAGACACAGTGTCTGTTATGACCAGCTCAATCAGAGAGACACAGTGTCTGTTATAACCAGCTCAATCAGAGAGACACCGTGTCTGTTATAACCAGCTCAATCAGAGAGACAGTGTCTGTTCTGACCAGCTCAATCAGACAGACAGTGTCTGTTATAACCAGCTCGATCAGAGAGACAGTGTCTGTTCTGACCAGCTCAATCAGAGAGACACCGTGTCTGTTATAACCAGCTCAATCAGAGAGACAGTGTCTGTTCTGACCAGCTCAATCAGACACAGTGTCTGTTCTAACCAGCTCAATCAGAGAGACACAGTGTCTGTTCTGACCAGCTCAATCAGAGAGACACAGTGTCTGTTATAACCAGCTCAATCAGAGAGACAGTGTCTGTTATGACCAGCTCAATCAGACAGACAGTGTCTGTTATGACCAGCTCAATCAGACAGACAGTGTCTGTTCTGACCAGCTCAATCAGAGAGACACAGTGTCTGTTATAACCAGCTCAATCAGAGAGACAGTGTCTGTTATGACCAGCTCAATCAGACACAGTGTCTGTTATGACCAGCTTGGGGGGGGGTCAGATGTTTCCTTGGCCACTAGTCATCGATCCAGCCTCAAGGCGTTCAGTCAACACTAAACCAGTACAGGCTGTTGGAGAGGAACGCCTAGTAATGTCATGACAGCTAGGAGGTCAGATACATAAATAAGTACAAATTCTGCCTTTGAGGTGAACAGAGGTGCTGATAAGGTGAAACATTACGGTAACATTTACATTACATTTACATTTAAGTCATTTAGCAGATGCTCTTATCCAGAGTGACTTACAAATTGGTGCATTCACCTTATGACATCCAGTGGAACAGTCACTTTACAATAGTGCATCTAAAATTTAGAATATAGAACACAGAACTCAACCAAATGGAACTTGGTGGCATACTCTTCCATTTAAATTTCAGTGCACTGTATTGCCTCAGAAGAGAGAGTAAATTACTTGACAAGAAAACTATTTTTGCTCTTTGGAGATTATTGTTCATCTACAAAACTTTCTCTAGCAGGTTTTGATGATTATTTCAGTTTTCTACACTTCTTTCAAAGATTATTTTTGGAACTCTTAATTGTTTTATAGGATGTAAACAAGCTAATGTGGCTTCACATGCTGTTGTGATGGGGATCAGTCAGGTGACATGTCCTGGAGTCAAGCCACACATTATCATGTCTCATTAGCTAATGTCTAACACACCAGCTAACGAGCAAGATCTGTTTATCGTTTCAAAATCACGATTGTGTACAGTATGTATGAGTGGCTAGTGTGTCAGCAGTGGTTGTGGGACATTGACTACTGTTGTTAGGTCCTAGGTTATTGAAGGCCACTTGAAGATTTGGCGACCGAAGTACCACCGTACACCTGGTGACCGAAGTAACACCACCACAGGTGTCTCTAGAGCGCGAAGGGACAAGGACATACCGGCCGGCCAAACCCTCCTCTAACCCAACGCTGGGCCAATTGTGCGCAGCCTCATGGGTCTCTCGGTCGCGGCCGGCTGCGACACAGCCTGGGATCGAACCCTCTGTAGTGACGCTTCAAGCACTGCCTTAAAACCGATAGGATGTGCAACTCGGGAGGCCCAAGTGCATTACTTTTGACCAGGGCTCATAAGCGCTCATAGGGTTTTGGTCAAAAGTAGTGCACTATAAAGGGAATAGGGTGCCATTTGGGACACAGCCCCAACACATCATCACTATCATCATCATCCTCCTCCTATCCTCCTCTCCATTAATTGAATAGCTCGAATCCTTGTAAACCACTTAAAGTTCCAATTGAATTAGGCAATCAACCAATCACAGCGCATTAAGGGCACTTTAAATCCCATGAACTTTTCTTCACTGGTGACGACATCATATCAAGCCCATGTAGGTCACAGAGCAAAGCGTATCTAAAGGAAATCCAGACTAGTACATATGAGAGGTAATAAAGTCATACTGTCAATATAAACTTTGGCTACAACCTTTAATCCTGGGGGAGAGAGAGAGAAAAAAGAAAGAAAAAGAACGAAAGAGACATTTAAAAAAGAGTGAATGAAAGAAAGAGAGAGAGAAGGAGAGAGAAAGAAACAGAGCGAGAGAGAAAAAAATAGAGAAAGAACGAGAGAAAGACAGAGACAGATACAAAAAAGAGAGAGAGAAAGAAAAAAAGAGAAAGAAACAGAATGACAGAGAGAAGGAAAGAGAGAGAGAGGAAGATTTTAAAAAATACATAGTGAAAGAAAGAGACGAGTGAAAGAAAGAGACAAAGAAAAAGAGAAAGAAAGAAAAAAAGGAGAAAGGAAGAGAGTAAGAAAGAGAGAAACCAACTGCAGCGTGTAAATTGCGATCCATGTTTAATAAAAACAAAGTAAACACGAATCACTACAAAAAACAAACGTAATGAAAACCTAAACTGGTGCAAACTAACACTAGCCAGTTACAAGGACACTAAGGACAATCACCCACGACAAACTCAAAGAATATGGCTGCCTAAATATGGTTCCCAATCAGAGACAACGATAAGCACCTGCCTCTGATTGAGAACCACTCCAGACAGCCATAGACTTTGCTAGATCACACCACTAGCTACAATCCCAATACCAACACCAAAACCCCAAGACAAAACACACCACAATACAAAAACCCCATGTCACACCCTGGCCTGACCCAATACATAAAGATAAACACAAAATACTTCGACCAGGGCGTGACAGCAAGAGAAAAAATAGACAGAAAAAAAGAGAGAAATAAGTAAAGAAGAGGAAGTAAGAAAGAGAAAAAGAAAGGGAACGAAAGATAAAAAATAAATAGAGAAACAAAGAGAGAAATAGGTCAAGAAGAGGAAGAAAGAGTGTAACAAATAAAGAGAGAAAGAAATAGAGAAAGAAAGAAAAAAGAAAAAAAGAGAGAGAGAAAAAAAGAAGAGAAAGAAAGAAAGAGAAAAAGAAAGGGAACGAAGGAGAAAAAATAAATAGAGAAAAAAAGAGCGATAAAGAAGAGGAAGAAAGAGAGTGCGCTTGGGGTTCTAGGGCAGTGGAAGAATGTTTGTTATTGAGAGAGAGGAACGTGCCTTCCATAAAATGAGCACCATCAAGATATTCCAGATCTAAGCTGCAATCTGTTCTATGAATTCAGATTGTTGTTTTGTCTTTTCTCTATAGGAGGCTGTCTGCTGTCATAGAAGTCATGGAAGGACCAGGTTTAGGAGTTAATAAACACACACTCCTATTCTCAGGATCTACAACTCAGCCACAACACACCTACACAGACACTCTTCACAATTACACATACATACACAGACTTGTGACCCAACAATGACCCAACACACCTCCAGGCTGAGCAAGGGCAATTTGACCAAGAAGGAGAGTGATGGAGTGCTGCGTCAGATGACCTGGCAATCCACAATCACCTGACCTCAACCCAATTGAGATGATTTGGGACAAGTTACAAAAAAAAGGAAAATATACACTGGTCAAAAAATAAAGGGAACACTTAAACAAGACAATGTAACTCCAAGTCAATCACACTTCTGTGAAATCAAACTGTCTTAGTATTTTGTGTTTTCTTTAATTATTTGTTTAGGCCAGGGTGTGACAGGGGTTTATTGTATTGTCGTATTGGTTTTTTTGTAGGCATTGGGATTGTGGTTGATTAGGGGTGTGTCTAGTATAGGCTTGGCTGCCTGAGGCGGTTCTCAATCAGAGTCAGGTGATTCTTGTTGTCTCTGATGGGGAACCGTATTTATGTAGCCGGGGTTTCACTGTGTATTTCGTGGGTGATTGTTCCTGTCTCTGTGTAGTTTCACCAGATAGGCTGTAATTAGGTTTCACGTTCCATTTATTGTTTTTGTATTTGTATAGTTATTTCATGTATCGCGATTGTTTATTAAAGACATGAGTAACCACCACGCTGCATTTCGGTCCGACTCTCTTTCTACAAACGAAGAACGCCGTTACACTGTCCACTTAGGAAGCAACACTGATTGACAATAAATTTCACATGCTGTTGTGCAAATGGAAAAGACAACAGGTGGAAATTATAGGCAATTAGCAAGACACCCCCAATAAAGGAGTGGTTCTGCAGGTGGGAACCACAGACCACTTCTCAGTTCCTATGCTTCCCGGCTGATGTTTTGGTCACTTTTGAATGCTGGCGGTGCTTTCACTCTAGTGGTAGCATGAGACGGAGTCTACAACCCACACAAGTGGCTCAGGTAGTGCAGCTCATCCAGGATGGCACATCAATGTGAGCTGTGGCAAGAAGGTTTGCTGTGTCTGTCAGCGTAGTGTCCAGAGCATGGAGGCGCTACCAGGAGACAGGTCAGTACATGAGGAGACGTGGAGGAGGCCGTAGGAGGGCAACAACCCAGCAGCAGGACCGCTACCTTCGCCTTTGTGCAAAGAGGAGCAAGAGGAGCACTGCCAGAGCCCTGCAAAATGACCTCCAGCAGGCCACAAATGTGCATGTGTCTGCTCAAACGGTCAGAAACAGACTCCAGGAGGGGGGTATGAGGGCCCGACGTCCACAGGTGGGGGTTGTGCTTACAGCCCAACACCGTGCAGGACGTTTGGCATTTGCCGGAGAACACCAAGATTGGCAAATTCGCCACTGGCGCCCTGTGCTCTTCACAGATGAAAGCAGGTTCACACTGAGCACATGTGACAGACGTGACAGAGTCTGGAGACGCCGTGGAGAACGAACTGCTGCCTACAACATCCTCCAGCATGATCGGTTTGGCGGTGGGTCAGTCATGGTGTGGGATGGCATTTCTTTGGGGGGCCGCACAGCCCTCCATGTGCTCGCCAGAGGTAGCCTGACTGCCATTAGGTACCGAGATGAGATCCTCAGACCCCTTGTGAGACCATATGCTGGTGCGGTTGGCACTGGGTTCCTCCTAATGCAAGACAATGCTAGACCTCATGTGGCTGGAGTGTGTCAGCAGTTCGTGAAAGAGGAAGGCATTGATGCTATGGACTGGCCCGCCCGTTCCCCAGACCTGAATCCAATTGAGCACATCTGGGACATCATGTCTCGCTCCATCCACCAACGCCACGTTTCACCACAGACTGTCCAGGAGTTGGCGGATGCTTTAGTCCAGGTCTGGGAGGAGATCCCTCAGGAGACCATCCGCCACCTCATCAGGAGCATGCCCAGGTGTTGTAGGGAGGTCATACAGGCAATTGGAGGCCACACACATTACTAAGCCTTATTTTGACTTGTTTTAAGGACATTACATCAAAGTTGGATCCGCCTGTAGTGTGCTTTTCCACTTTAATTTTGAGTGTGACTCCAAATCCAGACCAAATCCAAATCCAGACCAGATAAATTTGATTTCCATTGATCATTTTTGTGTGATTTTGTTGTCAGCACATTCAACTTCAGAAACTAAAGAAAACTAAAGAAAAAAACTAAAGAAAAAGTATTTAATAAGAATATTTAATTCATTCAGATCTAGGATGTGTTATTTTAGTGTTCCTTTTATTTTTTTGAGCAGTATATATATATATATTTAACCTTTATTTAACTAGCAAGCCAGTCAAGTACAAATTCTTATTTACAATGACGTCCTACCCTGGCTAAACCCAGACGACGCTGGGCCAATGTCATGTTTTGTCATTAATTATCATGTCTTGTCCCTGTGCTTCCCCTTCTAGTTTCCCTCTGCTGGTCTTATTAGGTTCTTTCCCTCTTTCTATCCCTCTCTCTCCCCCTCCCTCTCTCACTCTCTCGCTCTCTCTTCTCTCTATCGTTCCGTTCCTGCTCCCAGCTGTTCCTATTCCCCTAATCATCATTTAGTCTTCCCACACCTGTTCCCGATCCTTTTCCCTGATTAGAGTCCCTATTTCTCTCCTTGTTTTCCGTTCCTGCCCTGTCGGATCCTCATCTATAATTCACCGTGCTGTGTCTATGTTTTGCCCTGTCGTGTCGTGTTTCCCTCAGATGCTGCGTGGTGAGCAGGTGTCTGAGTCTGCTAGGTTCAAGTGCCTTCCCGAGGCAACCTGCAGTTCTCGATCAAGTCTCCAGTCTGTTCTCGTCTTTACGAGTAGTATTATGCTTTTTGTTTTGTAAAGTTTCTTACTGGATTAAAAACTCTGTTTTCGCCAAGTCGCTTTTGGGTCCTCATTCACCTGCATGACAGAAGGATCCGACCAAGGAATGGACCCAGCGACTACAGACGCTCGTAACACTGCCGTCGAGATCAAGGAGCCATGCTCGGCAGACACGAGCAGGAATTGTCTGCTGCTCGCCATGCCGTGGAGAACCTGGCCGCTCAGGTTTCCGACCTCTCTGGACAGTTCCAGAGTCTTCGTCTCGTGCCACCTGTTACTTCCTGGCCTGCCGAGCCTCCAGAACCTAGGGTTAATAACCCACCTTGCTACTCCGGGCAGCCCACTGAGTGCCGCTCCTTTCTCACCCAGTGTGAGATTGTGTTCTCTCTCCAACCCAACACATACTCTAGAGAGAGCTCGGGTTGCTTACGTCATTTCACTCCTTACTGGCCGGGCCCGAGAGTGGGGCACAGCTATCTGGGAGGCAAGGGCTGATTGTTCTAACAATTACCAGAACTTTAAAGAGGAGATGATTCGGGTTTTTGACCGTTCAGTTTTTGGTGGGGAGGCTTCTAGGGCCCTGGCTTCCCTATGCCAAGGTGATCGATCCATAACGGATTACTCTATAGAGTTTCGTACTCTTGCTGCCTCTAGTGACTGGAACGAGCCGGCGCTGCTCGCTCGTTTTCTGGAGGGACTCCACACAGTGGTCAAAGATGAGATTCTCTCTCGGGAGGTTCCTTCCAGTGTGGACTCTTTGATTGCTCTCGCCATCCGCATAGAACGACGGGTAGATCTTCGTCACCAGGCTCGTGGAAGAGAGCTCGCATCAACGGTGTTTCCCTGCTCCGCATCGCAACCATCTCCCTCCTCTGGCTCTGAGACTGAGCCCATGCAGCTGGGAGGGATTCGCATCTCGACTAAGGAGAGGGAACGGAGGATCACCAACCGCCTGTGCCTCTATTGCGGATTTGATGGACAGTTTGTTAATTCATGTCCAGTAAGAGGCCAGAGCCCATCAGTAAGCGGAGGGCTACTGGTGAGCGCTACTACTCAGGTCTCTTCATCTAGATCCTGTACTACTATGTCGGTCCATCTACGCTGGACCGGTTCGGGTGCTACATGCAGTGCCTTGATTGACTCTGGGGCTGAGGGTTGTTTCATGGACGAAGCATGGGTTCGGAAACATAACATTCCTTTCAGACAGTTAGACAAGCCTACGCCCATGTTTGCCTTAGATGGTAGTCATCTTCCCAGTATCAGATTTGAGACACTACCTTTAACTCTCACAGTATCTGGTAACCACAGTGAGACTATTTCTTTTTTGATTTTTCGTTCACCTTTCACACCTGTTGTTTTGGGTCATCCCTGGCTAGTATGTCATAATCCTTCTATTAATTGGTCTTGTAATTCTATCCTATCCTGGAACGTATCTTGTCATGTGAAGTGCTTAATGTCTGCCATCCCTCCCATTTCTTCTGTCCCCACTTCTCAGGAGGAACCTGGCGATTTGACAGGAGTGCCGGAGGAATATCATGATCTGCGCACGGTCTTCAGTCGGTCCCAGCCAACTCCCTTCCTCCTCAGTATGATTGTAGTATTGATCTCCTTCCGGGGACCACTCCTCCTCGGGGTAGACTATACTCTCTGTCGGCTGGAACGTAAGGCTCTCGAGGATTATTTATCTGTGTCTCTTGACGCCGGTACCATAGTGCCTTCTTCCTCTCCGGCCGGGGCGGGGTTCTTTTTTGTTAAGAAGAAGGACGGTACTCTGCGCCCCTGCGTGGATTATCGAGGGCTGAATGACATAACGGTTAAGAATCGTTATCCGCTTCCCCTTATGTCATCAGCCTTCGAGATTCTGCAAGGAGCCAGGTGCTTTACTAAGTTGGACCTTCGTAACGCTTACCATCTCGTGCGCATCAGAGAGGGGGACAGTGGAAAACGGCGTTTAACACCGTTAGGGCATTTTGAGTACCGGGTTCTGCCGTTTGGTCTCGCCAATGCGCCAGCTGTTTTTCAGGCATTAGTTAATGATGTTCTGAGAGACATGCTGAACATCTTTGTTTTTGTCTATCTTGACGATATCCTGATTTTTTCACCGTCACTCGAGATTCATGTTCAGCACGTTCGACGTGTTCTACAGCGCCTTTTAGAGAATTGTCTCTACGTAAAGGCTGAGAAGTGCTCTTTTCATGTCTCCTCCGTTACTTTTCTCGGTTCCGTTATTTCCGCTGAAGGCATTCAGATGGATTCCGCTAAGGTCCAAGCTGTCAGTGATTGGGTTCCAAGGTCACGTGTCGAGTTGCAGCGCTTTTTAGGTTTCGCTAATTTCTATCGGCGTTTCATTCGGGTCAAGTTGCTGCCCTCTCACAGCTCTCACTTCTGTCAAGACGTGTTTTAAGTGGTCCGGTTCCGCCCAGGGAGCTTTTGATCTTCTAAAAGAACGTTTTACGTCCGCTCCTATCCTCGTTACTCCTGACGTCACTAGACAATTCATTGTCGAGGTTGGCTTCAGAGGTAGGCGTGGGAGCCATTCTATCCCAGCGCTTCCAGTCTGATAAGGTTCATCCTTGGTTCGCCTGTCGCCATCTGAGCGCAACATGATGTGGGTAACCAGAACTGCTGCCATCCGCTTAGCCCTAGGCGAATCTGGAGGGGGCGACCGTTCCTTTTGTCGTTTGGACAGACCATAAGAACCTTGAGTACATCCGTTCTGCCAAACGACTTAATGCCCGTCAAGCTCGTTGGGCGTTGTTTTTCGCTCGTTTCGAGTTTGTGATTTCTTACCGTCCGGGTAGCAAGAACACCAAGCCTGATGCCTTATCCCGTCTGTTTAGTTCTTCTGTGGCTTCTACTGATCCCGAGGGGATTCTTCCTTATGGGCGTGTTGTCGGGTTGACAGTCTGGGGAATTGAAAGACAGGTTAAGCAAGCACTCACGCACACTGCGTCGCCCGCGCTTGTCCTAGTAACCTCCTTTTCGTTCCTGTTTCCAGTCTGGCTGTTCTTCAGTGGGCTCACTCTGCCAAGTTAGCTGGTCATCCCGGTGTTCGAGGCACTCTTGCGTCTATTCGCCAGCGCTTTTGGTGGCCGACTCAGGAGCGTGACACGCGCCGTTTCGTCTGCTTGTTCGGACTGCGCGCAGACTAAGTCGGGTAACTCTCCTCCTGCCGGTCGTCTCAGACCGCTCCCCATTCCTTCTCGACCATGGTCTCACATCGCCCTAGACTTCATTACCGGTCTGCCTTTGTCTGCGGGGAAGACTGTGATTCTTACGGTTGTCGATAGGTTCTCTAAGGCGGCACATTTCATTCCCCTCGCTAAACTTCCTTCCGCTAAGGAGACGGCACAAATCATTATCGAGAATGTGTTCAGAATTCATGGCCTCCCGTTAGACGCCGTTTCAGACAGAGGCATGCCCACGTCACAGTTTTGGAGGGAGTTCTGTCGTTTGATTGGGCGTCCGTCAGTCTCTCTTCCGGGTTTCATCCCCAGTCTAACGGTCAAGCAGAGAGGGCCAATCAGACGACTACTAAGCCTATTTTCAGAAACCTTGTCTTGGGCAGAACAGCTCCCCTGGGCAGAATACGCTCACAACTCGCTTCCTTCGTCTGCTACCGGGTTATCTCCGTTTCAGAGTAGTCTGGGTTACCAGCCTCCTCTGTTCTCTTCCCAGCTTGCCGAGTCCAGCGTTCCCTCCGCTGAGCGTTTGTCCAACTGAGCGCACCTGGAGGAGGGTGAGGTCTGCACTTTGCCGCTACAGGGCACAGACTGTGAGAGCCGCCAATAAACGCAGGATTAAGAGTCCAAGGTATTGATGCGGCCAGAGAGTGTGGCTTTGCAACCTTCCTCTTACGACAGCTTCTCGTAAGTTGATCATTTTTGTCTCCCAGGTGTCAATCCTGTCGCTGTTTTGACATCTTCGTCGCGTCCATCCTGTCTTCCATGTCTCCTGTGTCAAGCCCTTTCTTCGCACCCCCGTTCGTCTTCCCTCCCCCCTCCCGTCCAGAGCGCAATTTACAAGGTACATAAGATCATGGACAGGGACGGGGTCACCAAAAATTGGGAACGGTCCTGAGGAGAAGTTGGGTTCAAAGTTCACTCATTGATGAATAAGTGGGGGGTACTGTCATGTTTTGTCATTAATTATCATGTCTTGTCCCTGTGCTTCCCCTTCTAGTTTCCCTCTGCTGGTCTTTTAGGTTCTTTCCCTCTTTCTATCCCTCTCTCTCCCCTCCCTCTCTCACTCTCTCGCTCTCTCTTCTCTCTATCGTTCCGTTCCTGCTCCCAGCTGTTCCTATTCCCCTAATCATCATTTAGTCTTCCCACACCTGTTCCCGATCCTTTTCCCTGATTAGAGTCCCTATTTCTCTCCTTGTTTTCCGTTCCTGCCCTGTCGGATCCTCATCTATAATTCACCGTGCTGTGTCTATGTTTTGCCCTGTCGTGTCGTGTTTCCCTCAGATGCTGCGTGGTGAGCAGGTGTCTGAGTCTGCTAGGTTCAAGTGCCTTCCCGAGGCAACCTGCAGTTCTCGATCAAGTCTCCAGTCTGTTCTCGTCTTTACGAGTAGTATTATGCTTTTTGTTTTGTAAAGTTTCTTACTGGATTAAAAACTCTGTTTTCGCCAAGTCGCTTTTGGGTCCTCATTCACCTGCATGACAGCCCAATTGTGCACCGCCCTTTGGGACTCCGTGCTGCCCTATGGGACTCGCAATCACAGTCGGATGTGATGCAGCCTGGATTCAAAACAGGTACTGTAGCGACGCCTCTTGCACTGAGATGCAGTAGCTCAGACCACTGCTCCACTGCAGAGTGAAGAAAAGCAGCCAACAAGTTCCCAGCATATGTGGGAAGTCCATAAAGGCTGTTGGAAAAGCATTCCAGCTGAAGCTGTTTGAGAGAATGCCAAGAATGCCAAGTGTGTGCAAAGCTGTCAGCATGGCAAAGTGTGGCTACGTGATTCCATATGTGTTATTTCATAGTTTTTATGTCTCCACTATTATTCTAGTGTAGAAAATAGTAAAAATAAAGAAATACCTAAGAATGAGTAAGTGTGTCCAAACATAACTATAAGTGTCTGTTTCAGGTCTAATCCTCTGCTACAAATAATAACGTGGTCATGTAGGGTTTCTATTCATGCATTAAGAATAACAAAGTAATTTGCAGTTGGAATGTTGAAGCTAAAAAGCCACAACAAATACATTACATTCTGGAACGTTCATTCAAGTAATTCAACTACAAATTCACCGCAAACAGAACCCTTGTCCTGACCTGTACCCTAGTCCAGATGTATGAACCCTGGCAGACCTAGTCTAGTCTCTTTTTTTTACCCCCTTTTTCTCCCCAATTTCGTGGTGTCCATTGTTAGTAATTACTAGCTTGTCTCATCGCTACAACTCCCGTACAGGCTCGGGAGAGACGAAGGTCGAAAGCCATGCGTCCTCGAAAACATAACCCAACCAAGCCGCACTGCTTCTTAACAGAGCGTGCATCCAACCCAGCCGCACCAATATGTCAGAGGAAACACTGTGCACCTGGCGACCTGGTTAGCGTGCACTGTGCCCGGCCCACCACAGGAGTCGCTGGTGCGCGATGAGACAAGGACATCCCTACCGACCAAACCCTCCCTAACACGGACGACGCTAGGCCAATTGTGCGTCGCCCCATGGACCTATCGGTCAAGGCAGGCTGTGACAGAGCCTGGGCTCGAACCCAGAGTCTCTTGTGGCACAGCCTGCACTGTGCAGTGCCTTAGACCACTGCTCTACCCGGGAGGCCAGTCTGGTCTTTTCTAAGCATCAGCCATGTCAAAACCAATACCTTTTTCTTGACCCTCTCATATTCCCTCTTCTTGTTATTCTGCTGCCCTCGATAGTTACGGTTCAGAAAGACAATGTATTTTCAATAACAAATCTCTCTCTTGAACCTTTAGTTATCTCTCCATATAAAAAGCAGAAAGGGTTTACTGGCATCATGTGATGGCTGCATCACCCAGCTGAATGACGCAGATGTGACGACACAGGTTGAATGGGTACGCTACAAGCTGCTCAAAAAGAGACGGTTTCCAGATCAACGTGATAATGACCATGGTTATTGCTCTGCTGGTGGCCATTGTAACTCCCCTGGGGGTCCTTGCTTTCTTGGTATGCATCTCAAATCACACCCTTTTGCTTTTACAGTATAGTGCAGTGTTTATTAATCACGATCCTGGGGACCCAAATGGGCTACGGTTTTGTTTTTGCCCGGAATTACATGGTGATTGGTTAAATAGCACAACCCCTTAAAAATGACATATTATTAAAACTGGGTATTTTCTCCATACAGATCTACATTTATTTGTTGTCAGATGCTCTTATCTAGAGCAATACATTTCCATTTGTACTGGTCCCCTGCGGGAATCGAACCCACAACCCTGATTGTTCTACTTTGAAGCTGCCCCATAAAAGGAGCTTGATGTTGATGAAATGTCATCAAATTATAAATAAATAAACAATGAGACTACAGAGGACAATTCGCACAGCTGACAGAGCTAAAGACACTTCGCTCATTTGATTCAATTGCATCCATAAGATCTACACAGAATGAAGTTTTACAATTAATATTTGAGAAGATTGGGAAAAATGCCAGTCATTTATAACCAATTTGTAACTTGAGTTATGGACATTCACATGAAAAGATGCGGTGATGTTGATTTGGGTGTACCATACAGTATCTTTAGTTAAACGGATAGAGACATTTTGGCAAATAAGTCCTTTTTTTCTACTTACCCAGAGACAGGTCAACATACCATTATAATGTCTTAATGAGTCATACTACCCAGAGACAGGTCAACATACCATTATAATGTCTTAATGAGTCATACTACCCAGAGACAGGTCAACATACCATTATAATGTCTTAATGAGTCATACTACCCAGAGACAGGTCAACATACCATTATAATGTCTTAATGAGTCATACTACCCAGAGACAGGTCAACATACCATTATAATGTCTTAATGAGTCATACTACCCAGAGACAGGTCAACATACCATTATAATGTCTTAATGAGTCATACTACCCAGAGACAGGTCAACATACCATTATAATGTCTTAATGAGTCATACTACCCAGAGACAGGTCAACATACCATTATAATGTCTTAATGAGTCATACTACCCAGAGATGTCTTAATGAGTCATACAGGTCAACATACCATTATAATGTCTTAATGAGTCATACTACCCAGAGACAGTCAACATACCATTATAATGTCTCAAGTCATACCCAGAGACAGGTCAACATACCATTATAATGTCTTAATGAGTCATACTACCCAGAGACAGGTCAACATACCATTATAATGTCTTAATGAGTCATACTACCCAGAGACAGGTCAACATACCATTATAATGTCTTAATGAGTCATACTACCCAGAGACAGGTCAACATACCATTATAATGTCTTAATGAGTCATACTACCCAGAGACAGGTCAACATACCATTATAATGTCTTAATGAGTCATACTACCCAGAGACAGGTCAACATACCATTATAATGTCTTAATGAGTCATACTACCCAGAGACAGGTCAACATACCATTATAATGTCTTAATGAGTCATACTACCCAGAGACAGGTCAACATACCATTATAATGTCTTAATGAGTCATACTACCCAGAGACAGGTCAACATACCATTATAATGTCTTAATGAGTCATACTACCCAGAGACAGGTCAACATACCATTATAATGTCTTAATGAGTCATACTACCCAGAGACAGGTCAACATACCATTATAATGTCTTAATGAGTCATACTACCCAGAGACAGGTCAACATACCATTATAATGTCTTAATGAGTCATACTACCCAGAGACAGGTCAACATACCATTATAATGTCTTAATGTCAACATACCATTATAATGTCTTAATGAGTCATACTACCCAGAGACAGGTCAACATACCATTATAATGTCTTAATGAGTCATACTACCCAGAGACAGGTCAACATACCATTATAATGTCTTAATGAGTCATACTACCCAGAGACAGGTCAACATACCATTATAATGTCTTAATGAGTCATACTACCCAGAGACAGGTCAACATACCATTATAATGTCTTAATGAGTCATACTACCCAGAGACAGGTCAACATACCATTATAATGTCTTAATGAGTCATACTACCCAGAGACAGGTCAACATACCATTATAATGTCTTAATGAGTCATACTACCCAGAGACAGGTCAACATACCATTATAATGTCTTAATGAGTCATACTACCCAGAGACAGGTCAACATACCATTATAATGTCTTAATGAGTCATACTACCCAGAGACAGGTCAACATACCATTATAATGTCTTAATGAGTCATACTACCCAGAGACAGGTCAACATACCATTATAATGTCTTAATGAGTCATACTACCCAGAGACAGGTCAACATACCATTATAATGTCTCAATGAGTCATACTACCCAGAGACAGGTCAACATACCATTATAATGTCTTAATGAGTCATACTACCCAGAGACAGGTCAACATACCATTATAATGTCTTAATGAGTCATACTACCCAGAGACAGGTCAACATACCATTATAATGTCTTAATGAGTCATACTACCCAGAGACAGGTCAACATACCATTATAATGTCTTAATGAGTCATACTACCCAGAGACAGGTCAACATACCATTATAATGTCTTAATGAGTCATACTACCCAGAGACAGGTCAACATACCATTATAATGTCTTAATGAGTCATACTACCCAGAGACAGGTCAACATACCATTATAATGTCTTAATGAGTCATACTACCCAGAGACAGGTCAACATACCATTATAATGTCTTAATGAGTCATACTACCCAGAGACAGGTCAACATACCATTATAATGTCTTAATGAGTCATACTACCCAGAGACAGGTCAACATACCATTATAATGTCTTAATGAGTCATACTACCCAGAGACAGGTCAACATACCATTATAATGTCTTAATGAGTCATACTACCCAGAGACAGGTCAACATACCATTATAATGTCTTAATGAGTCATACTACCCAGAGACAGGTCAACATACCATTATAATGTCTTAATGAGTCATACTACCCAGAGACAGGTCAACATACCATTATAATGTCTTAATACCCAGAGACAGGTCAACATACCATTATAATGTCTTAATGAGTCATACTACCCAGAGACAGGTCAACATACCATTATAATGTCTTAATGAGTCATACTACCCAGAGACAGGTCAACATACCATTATAATGTCTACCCAGAGAATGAGTCATACTACCCAGAGACAGGTCAACCATTATAATGTCTTAATGAGTCATATAAGGTCAACATACCATTATTAATGAGTCATACTACCCAGAGACAGGTCAACATACCATTATAATGTCTCAATGAGTCATACTACCCAGAGACAGGTCAACATACCATTATAATGTCTTAATGAGTCATACTACCCAGAGACAGGTCAACATACCATTATAATGTCTTAATGAGTCATACTACCCAGAGACAGGTCAACATACCATTATAATGTCTTAATGAGTCATACTACCCAGAGACAGGTCAACATACCATTATAATGTCTTAATGAGTCATACTACCCAGAGACAGGTCAACATACCATTATAATGTCTTAATGAGTCATACTACCCAGAGACAGGTCAACATACCATTATAATGTCTTAATGAGTCATACTACCCAGAGACAGGTCAACATACCATTATAATGTCTTAATGAGTCATACTACCCAGAGACAGGTCAACATACCATTATAATGTCTTAATGAGTCATACTACCCAGAGACAGGTCAACATACCATTATAATGTCTTAATGAGTCATACTACCCAGAGACAGGTCAACATACCATTATAATGTCTTAATGAGTCATACTACCCAGAGACAGGTCAACATACCATTATAATGTCTTAATGAGTCATACTACCCAGAGACAGGTCAACATACCATTATAATGTCTTAATGAGTCATACTACCCAGAGACAGGTCAACATACCATTATAATGTCTTAATGAGTCATACTACCCAGAGACAGGTCAACATACCATTATAATGTCTTAATGAGTCATACTACCCAGAGACAGGTCAACATACCATTATAATGTCTTAATGAGTCATACTACCCAGAGACAGGTCAACATACCATTATAATGTCTTAATGAGTCATACTACCCAGAGACAGGTCAACATACCATTATAATGTCTTAATGAGTCATACTACCCAGAGACAGGTCAACATACCATTATAATGTCTTAATGAGTCATACTACCCAGAGACAGGTCAACATACCATTATAATGTCTTAATGAGTCATACTACCCAGAGACAGGTCAACATACCATTATAATGTCTTAATGAGTCATACTACCCAGAGACAGGTCAACATACCATTATAATGTCTTAATGAGTCATACTACCCAGAGACAGGTCAACATACCATTATAATGTCTTAATGAGTCATACTGACTTTACCCAGATGAACACCCCATTCCAGAGGCCTTTATACTACATGACTTTACCCAGATGAACACCCAGATGAACACCTCCATTCGATAGAAGCTTACATTAGTGTAGACACTTCAAAAGGACTCATAACCATCTATGTTGAAATCAGACCTGGGTTTGAATACTATTTGAAATCTTTGTAAAATCTTTGTTGTTTGCTTTCTCCTGCATTGAGTGCCATATGAGAAGAGTTTGCCACTTTGGGACACTTTTCTTTGCAACTGTCAAGCTCATTTTAAGCTCAGATAGAGTAATTAACATGAATTTAAATAAATTTAAATAATATTTGAACCCAGGTCAAATCAAATTAACATGTATTTGTCACATGTGCCGAATACATCAGGTGTAGAACTTACCGTGAAATGCGCACTTACAAGCCCTTAACCAACAATGCATTTTTAAGAAAATAAAGTTAAGAAAATATTTACTAAATAAACTAAAGTAAAAACATTTTTAAAAGAAGTAACTGTAAAATAACAATAATGAGGCTATATACAGGGGGTACAGGTACCATGTCAATGGGAGGTACAGGTTAGTTGAGGTAATTTGTACATGTAGGTAGGGGTAAAGTGACTATGCATTGATAAACAGAGAGTAGCAGCAGTTTAAAATAGTCCGGGTAGCCATTTGACTAATTGTTCAGCAGTCTTATGGCTTGGGGGTAGAAGCTGTTAAGAAGCCTGTTGGACCTAGACCTGCCGAGTAGCAGAGAGAACAGTCTATGACTTGGGTGACTGGAGTCTTTGACACATTTTTGGGACTTCCTCTGACACCGCCTAGTATATAGGTCCTAGATGGCAGGAAGATTGACCCCAGTGATGTACTGGGCCATACACACTAACCTCTGTAGTGCCTTACGGTCAGATGCCGAGCAGTTGCCATACCAGGCAGTGATGGAACCGGTCAGGATGCTCTCGATGGTGCAGCTGTAGAACTTTTTGAGGATCTGAGGACCCATGCCAAATCTTTTCAGTCTCCTGAGGGGGAATAGGTTTTGTCATGCCCTCTTCATGACTGTCATGGTGTGCTTGGACCAGTTTGTTGGTGACGTGGACACCAAGGAACTTGAAACTCTCAACCCACTCCACTGCAGCCCCGTCGATGTTAATGGGGGCCTGTTTGGGCCGCCTTTTCCTGTAGTCCATGATCCTCGCCTTTGTCTGGATCACGTTGAGGGAGAGGTTGTTGTCCTGGCACCACACTGCCAGGTCTCTGACCTCCTCCCTATAGGCTGTCTGGTCATTGTCAGTGATCAGGCCTACTTCTATTGTGTCATCTGCAAACTTAATGATGGTGTTGGAGTCAAGATTTGCCATGCAGTCCTGGGTGAACAGGGAGTACAGGAGGGGACTGAGCATGCACCCTGAGGGGCCCCCGTGTTGAGGATCAGCGTGGCAGAGGCCTGGTTGAAACCAGAGAAAGGCCTGTGACCTGTGTTGATATTGGGTCTAGGTCTGTGTTGTAAAGAGAAATCCACTTTGATGACTTGCTATCGGACAGAACAGTACTTCCCAATATGACTCATGGACTGTGTCCCAAATGGTACCCTATTGCCTATATACTGTATTCCCTACACCCTATGGACCGCGGTCAAAAGCAATGCACTATATAGGGAGTAGGGAGCCATTTGAGATGCCTCCCTGACCATCTGTGCAGAAAGCAGAGAAGGCGTGTGTCCTGTGTTGGTCTTGACTCGAGGTCTGTGTTGCATTACAGATCTGATTCAGATCTGATTCAAAAGATAAATCACAACTGACTCAATGGACATAAACAGGAAATGTCTCCATTCCTTCCTTCCTTCCTTCAAGAGAAAGAGAGCATAAACAGGAAATGTCTCCATTCCTTCCTTCCTTCCTTCAAGAGAAAGAGAGCATAAACAGGAAATGTCTCCATTCCTTCCTTCCTTCCTTCAATAGAAAGAAAGCATAAACAGGAAATGTCTCCATTCCTTCCTTCCTTCCTTCAATAGAAAGAGAGCATAAACAGGAAATGTCTCCATTCCTTCCTTCAAGAGAAAGAGAGCATAAACAGGAAATGTCTCCATTCCTTCCTTCAAGAGAAAGAGAGCATAAACAGGAAATGTCTCCATTCCTTCCTTCCATCCTTCCTTCCTTCAATAGAAAGAAAGCATAAACAGGAAATGTCTCCATTCCTTCCTTCCTTCAATAGAAAGAGAGCATAAACAGGAAATGTCTCCATTCCTTCCTTCCTTCCTTCAATAGAAAGAAAGCATAAACAGGAAATGGATCCGTTCCTTCAATAGAAAGAAAGCATAAACAGGAAATGGATCCGTTCCTTCAATAGAAAGAAAGCATAAACAGGAAATGGATCCGTTCCTTCAAGAGAAAGAAAGCATAAACAGGAAATGGATCCGTTCCTTCAAGAGAAAGAAAGCAAAAACAGGAAATGGATCCGTTCCTTCCTTCCTTCAAGAGAAAGAAAGAGAGATCTATCCTTCCATCTCATTGGCATTCATACTGCTACCCCACCAGTTAATCCATCAAATTAAATGATCTAGTCCTCTCCTGATGGATCTAATAATTAAATGATCTATTCTTCGTCTGAAGGTTGGGGGATCAATAGTAAGCTGATCATATTTTAAGAACAAATTTGTTTTACATCCTTGTTAGGGAGCCTTTCTCCTTTGCCAAGATAATCCATCCACCTGACAGGTGTGGCATATCAAGAAGCAGATTAAACAGCATTATCATTACACAGGTGCACCTTGTGCTGGGGACAATAAAAGGACACTCTAAAATGTGCAGATATGTCACACAATACAATGCCACAGATGTCTCTAGTTTTGAAGTAGTGTGCATGCTGACTGTAGGAATGTCCACCAGAGCTGTTGACAGAGAATTTAATGTCCCTTTTTCTCGAACGTTGTTTTCGAGAATTTGGCACTACATCCAGCCGGTGCTGAGGAGTATTTATGTTTGTAATAAAGCCCTTTTGTGGGGGGAAAAAATCATTCTGATTGGATGGGCCTGGCTCCCAAGTGGGTGGGTCTGTGCCCCTGCTCAGTCATGTGAAATCCATAGATTAGGGCCTAACTCAGTAAAATCTTTGAAATTGTTGCATGTTGAGTTAATATTTTTGTTCGGTACTCTAGTCAAAAACATAAACCATAATTGTGATGTTTGTTAAAGAGAGGCATATCAAACAGTTTACATACACTTAGGTTGGAGTCATTAAAACTCATTTTTCAACCACTCCACAAATTTCTTGTTAAACAAACTATAGTTTTGGGAAGTTGGTTAGGACATCTACTTTGTACATGACACAAGTCATTTTTCCAACAATTGTTTACAGACAGATTATTTCACTTATAATTCACTGTATCACAATTCCAGTGGGTCAGGAGTTCACATAAATTAAGTTGACTGTGGTTTTAAACAGCTTGGAAAATTCCAGAAAAAATGTCATGGCTTTAGAAGCTTCTGATAGGCTAATTGACATCATTTGAGTCAATTGGATGTGTACCTGTGGATGTATTTCAAGGCCTACCTTCAAACTCAGTGCGTCTTTGCTTGACATCATGGGAAAATCAAAATAAATCAGCCAAGACCTCAGAAAAATTATTGTAGACCCTCACAAGTCTGGTTCATCCTTGGGAGCAATTTCCAAACGCCTGAAGGTACCACGTTCATCTGTACAAACAATAGTACGCAAGTATAAACACCATGGGACCACGCAGCCGTCATACCGCTCAGGAAGGAGATGCATTCTGTCTCTTAGAGATGAACGTACATTGGTGCAAAAAGTACAAATCAATCCCAGAACAACAGCAAAGGACCTTGTGAAGATGCTGGAGGAAACAGGTACAAAAGTATCTATATCCACAGTAAAACAAGTCCTATATGGACATAACCTGAAAGGCTGTTCAGCAAGGAAGAAGCCACTGCTCCAAAACCGCAGAACAACATCCCAACCGTGAAGCACGGTGGTGGCAGCATCATGTTCTGGGGGTGCTTTGCTGCAGGAGGGACTGGTGCACTTCACAAAATAGATAGAGGAAAATGATGTGGTTATATTGAAGCAACATCTTAAAGACATCAGTCAGGAAATTAGCTTGGTCGCAAATGGTTCTTCCAAATGGACAATGACCCCAAGCATACTTCCAAAGTTACGGCAAAATGGCTTAAGGACAACAAAGTCAAGGTATTGGAGTGGCCATCACAAAGCCTAGACCTCAATTCTATGGACAATGTGTGGGCAGAACTGAAAAAGCGTGTGCAAGCAAGGAGGCCTACAAACCTGACTCAGTTACAGCAGCTCTGTCAGGAGGAATGGGCCAAAATTCACCCAACTTATTGTGTGAAAGCTTGTGGAAGGCTACCCTAAACATTTGACCCATGTTAAACAATTTAAAGGCAATGCTGCCAAAATACTAATTGAGTGTATGTAAACTTCTGACCCACTGGGAATGTGATGAAAGAAATAAAAGCTGAAGTAAATCATTCTCTCTACTATTATTCTGACAGTTTACATTCTTAAAATGAAGTGGTGATCCTAGCTGACCTAAGAAAGGGAAATTTTACTAGGATTAAATGTCAGGAATTGTGAAAAACTGAGTTTAAATGTATTTGGCTAAGGTGTATGTAAACTTCTGACTTCAACTTTATTTAACAGGGTTGGTTGTGATTCCAATTTGCAGAAATATGTATTTCCATGTTTATGTATTCAGATTGCTTTGTTTATTTACATGAATTACTGCCATTGGCCACGCTTGCAGAAAGGGGATTTGTCCACGCTTGCAGAAAGGGGATTTGGCCACGCTTGCAGAAAGGGGATTTGGCCACGCTTGGTTGTGGTGGGGTTATGGTATGGGCAGGCATATACTACGGACAACGGACACAATTGCATTTTATCAATGGCAATTTGAATGCACAGTGATGAGATCCAGAGGGCCACTGTCGTGCCATTCATCCACCTCCATCACCTCATGTTTCAGCATGATAATGCACAGCCTAATGTCACTAGGATCTGTACACAATCTCTGGAAGCTGAACATTTCCCTGGTCTTTTACTGGGTGCATACTCACCAGATATGTCAACCGTTGAGCATGTTTGGGATGCTCTGGATCTGTGTGTACAACAGGTGTGCTCCAGTTCCCACCAATATCCAGCAAATTCACACAGCCGTTGAAGAGGAGTGGCACAACATTCTACAGGCCACAATCAACAGCCTGATCAACTCTATGTGAAGGAGATGTGTTGTGCTGCATGAGGAAAATGACTGGTTCTGATCCATGCCGCTACCTTTAAAAAAGAAGAAGGTATCTGTGACCAACAGATGCATATCTGTATTAGCAGTCATGTGAAAATCCATAGATTAGGGTTCTAATTAATTTATTTCAATTGACTGATTTCCTTATATAAACTGTAACTCAGTGTCACGGTCATCATCAACAAGGAGACCAAGGCGCAGCGTTAGATGGACGAACAAAACAACTGTGACGCCATACACACGAGTGCTGACATGCAACTACACATAGACAATAACCCACAAAACCAAAATGGAAAAATGGCAACCAAAATAGGATCCCCAATCAGAGACAAGGATAAACAGCTGTCTCTGATTGGGAACCAATTCAGGCCACCATAGACCTACATATACCAAGACATACTAAAACCCCATAGATTTACAAAAAAACCCTAGACAGGCCCAAAACACCTAGACAATACAAAAACTACACCCTCGTCACACCACCCTCGTCACACTCTGAACTAACCAAGATAATAAAGAAAACAAAGATAACTAAGGTCAGGGAGTGACACTCAGAAGAAAAAATATATATATATATTTGTCTTCAGTATATATGTAAAATATAATTGTGAAAAAAGGCCTATCTGGGATATTAAAAAAGGAGTTAATTAGATGCAGAATGCAGGGTGTAGAGGTCACGGTGTAGAGGTCACGGTGTAGAGGTCAGGTCAGACATGTTAGTTGGGTATCTTCTGGCATGTTTAGTCTCACATTGCCACACTTCCAAATGGTGTTTACTCTGGTTCAGAGTGAAATCTTTTAAAAGTTTCCCCTTTAACCTTTTTATCTCGAAGGTCTCTAGTTCCTGCCTTGGCTTAATTTAAAGATATCTTATAACGAAAAACAAACGGTGATCGGACATCATGGCTCTTCTCTATAGAGGCTCTTCTATTTAACTCGTCTGCAGAGTTGAATGTGTGCAGAACGCAAAGCAAACTCCAAACGTTCCACACGTTCTATTTAGAAACAGCTAAACACATCCTGTCACAGCATCCATCATGCTGCGACTTGGTCATTTCACCAGTACAGAAACAAAGTCTGCAGAAGTGTAATAAAAAAAGAAAATAATAGTTTCCCCTTGTAAAACCCTTTACTAACATCAGCCTCTACATCCTGATAAAGGATCAGTTTCACCTGATCAGATTACATGACCAGGGGAGGGAAGACATGGTCCTAGATCAGCACTCCTACTCTGACACATGCTGAATACAGTACCACCTCAGCCGAGCAGAGCTATTCTTTAAATTCTCCCTCTAGTGGCAGATTTAAGACATTTCATTTAAAATAAACCTACAGTCTGATTAATACCACCTAGCATTTCTCTCTCCAAGCCAATAAATAACCACACAGACAGACAGACAGACAGACAGACAGACAGACAGACAGACAGACAGACAGACAGACAGACAGACAGACAGACAGACAGACAGACAGACAGACAGACAGACAGACAGACAGACAGACAGACAGACAGACAGACAGACAGACAGACAGACAGACAGACAGACAGACAGACAGACAGACAGACAGACAGACAGACAGACAGACAGACAGACAGACAGACAGACAGTACATGCATAAAGACATAAAACTATGTATGTTGACACATCAAAACTTGCGATGGAGGCCAGCTGTAATAAATCATTTTTATTTAATATGAAAAATAAGTATATTTGTATCACAATGTAAAGTCATTTTACTCATTTTCAGCAATTTATTTTTACAATTCCTTTAAGATGTTAACATGTTGAACATCAAAACATTGTTTAAAAAAAACTAATGAATCAATTGAAGAGGCATGTAAGGAGTTCTATCTGTTACATGTTTACATTCCAGCTGTATAGAGGACAAAATGGAATTCAAGAAATGAAGACAAAAAGCATCTTCAACATTTCTCCCATCAAAAACACAACGAATGCTACATTTTTTCAACATAAGAAGAAGAACAAGATACAGGAAATATCCTTTTGAATCATCTTAAACAGAACGGCTACGGTACTGTCACACACAAATGCCATTTTCCAGTTCAGGACTGTCTGTCTGTCTGTCTGTCTGTCTGTCTGTCTGTCTGTCTGTCTGTCTGTCTGTCTGTCTGTCTGTCTGTCTGTCTGTCTGTCTGTCTGACATTTCAAAACATTTAGTTTATAAACCTTGTCGTCATACTGTCACGTTTCGTAGAAACTATGTTTCGTCCTCAGAAAGTACAAAACAACCCTATGATATTATTTTATATATTATATATATATTGTAAGTTGTAATATAGGACCTACTGTCTTTCTGTCATGGCTCTGTTATAGGTATTACCAAACAGTTAAGAGATTCTCTGCACATCTCAGCGTCTTTCGGAAAGGCGACGGAATTTCTTTTAACCTCTAGATTTAAAGGACATCTCTCTAAGATGAGACTCTGGAAATGTTCCAAGCTATGAGGGGAACATATAAGAAAATATCGTAAAAAGGCTTTGAGATTTAAAAAAAATATTAAAAAATAAACTCCCAACAAACTGGTTAGTTACAGACGGCAGCAACCACAGACACTCCTTTCAGTTATAAACCAGAGAAAGAATTCAGTCATGTTCGATGAAAACACCAGACACCACCAACTCAGTGTGTACTAGAAATCATAAGAATCATTGATAAAAATGCACATTTCGGTTGCGAACTTAAAACACAGAGATAATATGGTGTATCTATAATAGATCAGAATTGTCTTGTGAGGAGAAGACCGTAGCTGACATCCGGAACTTGGGTAGGTATAGAGACTCACTCAGGTCTGGACATGCTTTGAAATCTACCAATCATTCATGAAGTGGTGTGTCGTCACAAAATGTTGCAGATTCATTTATCTGAGATGAAGTGGTTGGAAAAGACAATGCACATACACAGGAAGTAACACAGGAAAGAAAGGAAGTAAATCAAACCCCTGAAAATGGAATGTAACTCTTTGATATGGAGCCTCTATATAGTTTCCTGTCCACCCATCCAGATGGCTGCAACCAGATGCCACACCCACCAGACGCCAAACCCACCAGACGCCACACCCACCAGACGCCACACCCACCCGACGCCACACCCACCCGACGCCACACCCACCCGACGCCACACCCACCAGACGCCACACCCACCAGACGCCACACCCACCAGACGCCACACCCACCAGACGCCACAGCCACACCCACCAGACGCCACAACCACCAGATGCCACAGCCACACAGCCACACCCACCAGAAGCCACACCCACCAGAAGCCACACCCACCAGAAGCCACACCCACCAGACGCCAGACTGCTGCTGGACTACAGCAGTCTACATGAGGAACGACAGTAGAGCCTTCATTACAACACCCAGGGCCCATGCTGCTGGACTACAGCAGTCTACTTGAGGAATGACAGTAGAGCCTTCATTACAACACCCAGGGCCCATGCTGCTGGACTACAGCAGTCTACTTGAGGAACGACAGTAGAGCCTTCATTACAACACCCAGGGCCCATGCTGCTGGACTACAGCAGTCTACTTGAGGAATGACAGTAGAGCCTTCATTACAACACCCAGGGCCCATGCTGCTGGACTACAGCAGTCTACTTGAGGAACGACAGTAGAGCCTTCATTACAACACCCAGGGCCCATGCTGCTGGACTACAGCAGTCTACTTGAGGAATGACAGTAGAGCCTTCATTACAACACCCAGGGCCCATGCTGCTGGACTACAGCAGTCTACTTGAGGAACGACAGTAGAGCCTTCATTACAACACCCAGGGCCCATGCTGCTGGACTACAGCAGTCTACTTGAGGAATGACAGTAGAGCCTTCATTACAACACCCAGGGCCCATGCTGATGGACTACAGCAGTCTACTTGAGGAACGACAGTAGAGCCTTCATTACAACACCCAGGGCCCATGCTGCTGGACTACAGCACATAAGAGGGGGAGTGGTCAGACAAGCAGGGACACAGTAAATGATACAGAATCAAGTTATTACAACATCCACCAATCAGGGTGGATCCCAAAGAGGAGTAACAGATCCTACACATAGGCCTTGTATATACCACAGGAATAGCGAGAGTAGGTAGGGTGTAGCTAGGGGACCCTGACCACTCCCGAATGCTACCGCAAAGAGGTGCTATAATTGGGTAGAAGAGCTGACATTTTGGGTGGCTTCTGGGATGCAGACGGACCCCGCAGGAAATGTCTTCACGCCTGACAAATCCCAATAAATACAATCAATTCAATGTAAAACATATATATTGCTACACATCTGATAATGTGCTGAAAATGTACTGGGATACACAGGGTAAACTCTGTATTGAAAATGTACTGGGATGCACAGTGTAAACTCTGTATTGAAAATGTACTGGGACTGTAACGGCGTTCTTCGTTTGTGGAAAGAGAGTCTGACCGAAATGCAGCGTGTTTGTTACTCATGATCTTTAATGAATGAAAACGGAACGATACATGAAATAACTCAATACAAAAATAACAAACGGAGAACGCCGTTACAGAATCACCCACCACTCACGGACTGAGCAGCGTGTTAACAGGCAGCGACAGCTTGAACAGCGAAGGGAGGACGTTATGGACAGCAGAGGTATGGAGTATACGACGTGGGAAGAAATCGACAGGTGGGCGGCCGACCCAGAGAGAGTGCAGGAGCCCGCCTGGGATTCCCTGGAACAATGTGAAGAGGGCTATAGACGAATGGAGTCGAAGAGGAGAACACGGCGGCGCAGAGCGAAACCCGAAAGTCACCCCAAAAATGTATTGGGGGGGGCTCAGGGAGAGTATGGCTGAGCCAGGAGATAGACCTGAGCCAACTCTCCTTGTTAATCGTGAGGAGCCAAGGAGGAGACCAGAACCAGAGCCAGTGTTAGAGGTGAGCGAAGCAGAGACTGTGAAGGAGTTAATGGGGAAAGTGGAGTGGAGAGTAATGAGGGAGTTGCTAGCTTGGTGCTATAGATACGATATTCGTCCGACGGATCGTGTCGGGGATTTGATAGCACCTGAGTTAGCGCTCTATACTCAACCTGAGGTGCGTGTTAGTCGGCTGGTGAAGTTGGTGCCAGTCTCACGCACCAGGCCTCCTGTGCACATCCCTAGCCTTGCACGTCGTGTGCCAACACTGCTCTCAAGATCTCCAGTACGCCTTCACGGTCTAGCCCATCCTGTGCCACCTCCACACTCCAGTCCTCCGGTGGCAGCTCCCCGCACCAGGCTTCCTGTGCGTGTCCTCGATCCTGTAGCACCAGTTCCAGCACCACGCACCAGGCCTCCAGTGCGCCTCGCCTGTTCAGGGCAGCCAGAGCCTGTCTCCTCTCCTGCGCTGCCGGACTCTCTAGTCTGCCCAGCGCCGCCAGTGCTCCCAGTCTGCCCAGCGCCGCCAGTGCTCCCAGTCTGCCCAGCGCCGCCAGTGCTCCCAGTCTGCCCAGCGTCGCCAGTCTGCCCAGCGTCGCCAGTCTGCCCAGCGTCGCCAGTCTGCCCAGCGTCTCCAGTCTGCCCAGCGCCGCCAGTCTGCCCAGCGCCGCCAGTCTGCCCAGCGCCACCAGTCTGCCAGAAGTGCCAGTCAGCCAGGATCTGCCAGTCTGCAGGGTGCTGTCAGCCTGCATGAAGCAGTCAGAGCTGTCAGCCTGCATGGAGCAGTCAGAGCTGTCAGCCTGCATGGAGCAGTCAGAGCTGTCAGTCTGCATAAAGCAGCCAGAGCTGTCAGCCTGCATGGAGCAGTCAGAGCTGTCAGTCTGCATAAAGCAGCCAGAGCTGTCAGCCTGCATGGAGCAGTCAAAGCTGTCCGTCTGTAAGAAGCAGCCAGAGCTGTCAGTCTGCATAGAGCAGCTAGATCCGCCAGTCAGCCATGATCTTCTAGATCTGCCAGACAACCAGTCTCTTCCAGATCTACCAGTCAACCAGTCTCTTCCAGATCTGCCAGTCAACCAGTCTCTTCCAGATCTGCTAGTCAACCAGAATCTTCCAGTTCCGCCAGCCAGCCAGGATCTACCGGAGCCTACTACCTGCCTGAGCTTCATCTCAGTACTGGGCTTTTTCTCAGTACTGGGCTTTCTCTCAGTCCCGAGCTGCCCCTCTGTCCCGAGCTGCCCCTCAGTCCCGAGCTGCCCCTCTGTCCCGAGCTGCCCCTCTGTCCCGAGCTGCCCCTCAGTCACGAGCTGCCCCTCAGTCACGAGCTGCCCCTCAGTCCAGTGGGGATCTGGGTGAGGACTATTAGGCCGTGGTCGGCGGAGAGGGTGGATTATCCCAGGACGCATAGGGGAGGAACTAGGACATTAATGGAGTGGGGTCCACGTCCCGAGCCGGAACCGCCACCATGGACAGACGCCCACCCGGACCCTCCCTATGGTTTTGAGGTGCGTCCGGGAGTCCGCACCTTAGGGGGGGGGAGGTTCTGTCACACCTTGCTCTTGTGGTCCTTATGTAGCTCAGTTGGTAGAGCATGGCGCTTGTAACGCCAGGGTAGTGGGTTCGATCCCCGGGACCACCCATACGTAGAATGTATGCACACATGACTGTAAGTCGCTTTGGATAAAAGCGTCTGCTAAATGGCATATATTATTATATATTATATATTATTAGTATTTTGTGTTTTCTTTATTATTTGGTCAGGCCAGGGTGTGACATGGGTTTATGTTGTTGTATTTCATACTGGGGTTTTGTAATTATTGGGATTGCGGCTGAGTAAGGGTGTTGTATGGGCTTGGCTGCCTGAGGCGGTTCTCAATCAGAGTCAGGTGATTCTCGTTGTCTCTGATTGGGAACCGTATTTAGGTAGCCTGGTTTCGCTGTGTATTTCGTGGGTGATTGTTCCTGTCTCTGTGTAGTTTCACCAGATAGGCTGTAATTAGGTTTCACGTTCCGTTTGTTGTTTCGTATTTTGTATATTACGTTATTTTCATGTATCGTCATTTCATTCATTAAAGAACATGAGTAACCACCACGCTGCATTTCGGTCCGACTCTCTTTCGACATACGAAGAACGACGTTACAGGGATGCACAGTGTAAACTCTGTATTGAAAATGTACTGGGATGCACAGTGTAAACTCTGTATTGAAAATGTACTGGGATGCACAGGGTAAACTCTGTATTGAAAATGTACTGGGATGCACAGGGTAAACTCTGTATTGAAAATGTACTGGGATGCACAGGGTAAACTCTGTATTGAAAATGTACTGGGATGCACAGGGTAAACTCTGTATTGAAAATGTACTGGGATGCACAGTGTAAACTCTGTATTGAAAATGTACTGGGATGCACAGGGTAAACTCTGTATTGAAAATGTACTGGGATGCACAGGGTAAACTCTGTATTGAAAATGTACTGGGATGCACAGGGTAAACTCTGTATTGAAAATGTACTGGGATGCACAGGGTAAACTCTGTATTGAAAATGTACTGGGATGCACAGTGTAAACTCTGTATTGAAAATGTACTGGGATGCACAGGGTAAACTCTGTATTGAAAATGTACTGGGATGCACAGTGTAAACTCTGTATTGAAAATGTACTGGGATGCACAGTGTAAACTCTGTATTGAAAATGTACTGGGATGCACAGTGTAAACTCTGTATTGAAAATGTACTGGGATGCACAGTGTAAACTCTGTATTGAAAATGTACTGGGATGCACAGTGTAAACTCTGTATTGAAAATGTACTGGGATGCACAGTGTAAACTCTGTATTGAAAATGTACTAATAATAATAATAATAAAGATCAGAATAATAATGTCATTTTCACGTCACCATGGTTACTGATAATGTACTGTACTAACAGGGATGAAAAATTCAGTTAACCTTTCCCAGAATTCCCAGTTGGAAGATTCCCAGAATCAGGAAGGAAAAGGCAGGAAATCCTCCAACCAGGATTCCTGGAAGACATGGGAAATGTACCTGGAAACTCTACTAACTAATATAAATGCTCTATTTACTAATATAAATCCTCTATAATATAAATCCTCTACTTACTAATATAAATCCTCTTCTTACTAATATAAACCCTCTACTAACTAATATAAAACCTCTACTTACTAATATAAATCCTCTACTTACTAATATAAAACCTCTACTTACTAATATAAATCCTCTATGTACTAATATAAACCCTCTACTTACTAATATAAATCCTCTATAATATAAATCCTCTATTTACTAATATAAATCCTCTACTTACTAATATAAATCCTCTACTTACTAATATAAATCCTCTATAATATAAACCTCTATTTACTAATATAAATCCTCTACTTACTAATATAAATCCTCTACTTACTAATATAAATCCTCTATAATATAAATCCTCTACTTACTAATATAAATCCTCTACTTACTAATATAAATCCTCTATAATATAAATCCTCTACTTACTAATATAAATCCTCTACTTACTAATATAAATCCTCTATAATATAAATCCTCTACTTACTAATATAAATCCTCTATAATATAAGCCTCTACTTACTAATATAAATCCTCTATAATATAAACCTCTACTTACTAATATAAATCCTCTATAATATAAGCCTCTACTTACTAATATAAATCCTCTATAATATAAACCTCTACTTACTAATATAAACCCTCTACTTACTAATATAAATCCTCTACTTACTAATATAAACCCTCTACTTACTAATATAAACCCTCTACTTACTAATATAAACCCTCTACTTACTAATATAAATCCTCTACTTACTAATATAAAACCTCTACTTACTAATATAAATCCTCTATTTACTAATATAAAACCTCTACTTACTAATATAAATCCTCTATTTACTAATATAAAACCTCTACTTACTAATATAAACCCTCTACTTACTAATATAACTCCTCTATTTACTAATATAAAACCTCTACTTACTAATATAAATCCATCCCATAATTTGAGACAGAATAAACGCATCAAACCAACCTCAGTATAACAGAGATTTAGCATCAGTATAACAGAGATTTAACATCAGTATAACAGAGATTTAACATCAGTATAACAGAGATTTAGCATCAGTATAACAGAGATTTAGCATCAGTATAACAGAGATTTAGCATCAGTATAACAGAGATTTAGCATCAGTATAACAGAGATTTAACATCAGTATAACAGAGATTTAACATCAGTATAACAGAGATTTAACATCAGTATAACAGAGATTTAGCATCAGTATAACAGAGATTTAGCATCAGTATAACAGAGATTTAGCATCAGTATAACAGAGATTTAGCATCAGTATAACAGAGATTTAGCATCAGTATAACAGAGATTTAGCATCAGTATAACAGAGATTTAACATCAGTATAACAGAGATTTAGCATCAGTATAACAGAGATTTAGCATCAGTATAACAGAGATTTAGCATCAGTATAACAGAGATTTAGCATCAGTATAACAGAGATTTAGCATCAGTATAACAGAGATTTAGCATCAGTATAACAGAGATTTAGCATCAGTATAACAGAGATTTAGCATCAGTATAACAGAGATTTAACATCAGTATAACAGAGATTTAGCATCAGTATAACAGAGATTTAGCATCAGTATAACGTCAGTATAACAGAGATTTAGCATCAGTATAACAGAGATTTAACATCAGTATAACAGAGATTTAGCATCAGTATAACTCTCCAATCTCTCCAATCTCTTCATATCTGTCTGTCTGTCTGTCTGTCTGTCTGTCTGTCTGTCTGTCTGTCTGTCTGTCTGTCTGTCTGTCTGTCTGTCTGTCTGTCTGTCTGTCTGTCTGTCTGTCTGTCTGTCTGTCTGTCTGTCTGTCTGTCTGTCTGTCTGCCTGCCTGCCTGCCTGCCTGCCTGCCTGCCTGCCTGCCTGCCTGCCTGCCTGCCTGCCTGCCTGCCTGCCTGTCTGTCTGCCTGTCTGCCTGACAGACTCTGAAAATAAACGTATATATATATTTATTTGAACATGCGCTTAAAGACATGCATCCATAGCAAGGCCTTGGTTAAAGACATGCATCTGTAGCAAGGCCTTGGTTAAATACATGCATCTGTAGCAAGGCCTTGGTTAAAGACATGCATCTGTAGCAAGGCCTTGGTTAAAGACATGCATCCGTAGCAAGGCCTTGGTTAAAGACATGCATCCGTAGCAAGGCCTTGGTTAAAGACATGCATCTGTAGCAAGGCCTTGGTTAAAGACATGCATCCGTAGCAAGGCCTTGGTTAAAGACATGCATCTGTAGCAAGGCCTTGGTTAAAGACATGCATCCGTAGCAAGGCCTTGGTTAAAGACATGCATCCGTAGCAAGGCCTTGGTTAAAGACATGCATCCGTAGCAAGGCCTTGGTTAAATACATGCATCCGTAGCAAGGCCTTGGTTAAATACATACATCCGTAGCAAGGCCTTGGTTAAATACATGCATCCGTAGCAGGGCCTTGGTTAAAGACATGCATCCGTAGCAAGGCCTTGGTTAAAGACATGCATCCGTAGCAGGGCCTTGGTTAAAGACATGCATCCGTAGCAGGGCCTTGGTTAAAGACATGCATCCGTAGCAGGGCCTTGGTTAAAGACATGCATCCGTAGCAAGGCCTTGGTTAAAGACATGCATCCGTAGCAGGGCCTTGGTTAAAGACATGCATCCGTAGCAAGGCCTTGGTTAAAGACATGCATCTGTAGCAGGGCCTTGGTTAAAGACATGCATCCGTAGTAAGGCCTTGGTTAAAGACATGCATCTGTAGCAGGGCCTTGGTTAAAGACATGCATCTGTAGCAGGGCCTTGGGTAAAGACATGCATCCGTAGCAGGGCCTTGGTTAAATACATGCATCCGTAGCAGGGCCTTGGTTAAAGACATGCATCTGTAGCAGGGCCTTGGTTAAAGACATGCATCTGTAGCAGGGCCTTGGTTAAATACATGCATCCGTAGCAAGGCCTTGGTTAAATATATGCATCCGTAGCAGGGCCTTGGTTAAATACATGCATCCGTAGCAAGGCCTTGGTTAAATACATGCATCCGTAGCAGGGCCTTGGTTAAAGACATTCATCCATAGCAGGGCCTTGGTTAAAGACATGCATCCGTAGCAAGGCCTTGGTTAAAGACATGCATCTGTAGCAAGGCCTTGGTTAAAGACATGCATCCGTAGCAGGGCCTTGGTTAAAGACATGCATCTGTAGCAAGGCCTTGGTTAAAGACATGCATCCGTAGCAGGGCCTTGGTTAAAGACATGCATCTGTAGCAAGGCCTTGGTTAAAGACATGCATCCGTAGCAAGGCCTTGGTTAAAGACATGCATCTGTAGCAGGGCCTTGGTTAAAGACATGCATCAGTAGCAGGGCCTTGGTTAAAGACATGCATCAGTAGCAGGGCCTTGGTTAAATACATGCATCTGTAGCAGGGCCTTGGTTAAATACATGCATCCGTAGCAAGGCCTTGGTTAAATACATGCATCTGTAGCAGGGCCTTGGTTAAATACATGCATCCGTAGCAAGGCCTTGGTTAAATACATGCATCCGTAGCAGGGCCTTGGTTAATGACATGCATCCATAGCAAGGCCTTGGTTAAAGACATTCAACCATAGCAGGGCCTTGGTTAAAGACATTCATCCATAGCAAGGCCTTGGTTAAAGACATTCATCCATAGCAGGGCCTTGGTTAAAGACATTCATCCGTAGCAAGGCCTTGGTTAAAGACATGCATCCGTAGCAGGGCCTTGGTTAAAGACATTCATCCATAGCAGGGCCCTGGTTAAAGACATGCATTCGTAGCAAGGCCTTGGTTAAAGACATGCATCTGTAGCAAGGCCTTGGTTAAAGACATGCATCCGTAGCAGGGCCTTGGTTAAAGACATGCATCTGTAGCAAGGCCTTGGTTAAAGACATGCATCCGTAGCAAGGCCTTGGTTAAAGACATGCATCTGTAGCAAGGCCTTGGTTAAAGACATGCATTAGTAGCAAGGCCTTGGTTAAAGACATGCATCCGTAGCAAGGCCTTGGTTAAAGACATGCATCCGTAGCAAGGCCTTGGTTAAAGACATGCATCTGTAGCAAGGCCTTGGTTAAAGACATGCATCCGTAGCAGGGCCTTGCTAACCTGACTTTTCTGAACGTGAAATGGAATACTCCCATCTTCTCAGTTTTCACCCAGGTCCTCCTACCTGTTTATTTGTCTTTCTATTCATCTCCGACAGCCAATGGGTGCCTCTTCCTGGGGCAGGTTAATAGAACCCAGTGGGACTCAAAAGTGTAAACAACAAAGAGTCGGTCCAGTTTCTCAAGTCAGATCAATTGAGCTAGACATCCACACGAGTCCCCTGTTTGTCCATGAGTACGTGTGTGTGTAAATCCCCAGCCCAGCGTGGTAATAAATGGTGTGTGTGTGTGTGTGTGTGTGTGTGTGTGTGTGTGTGTGTGTGTGTGTGTGTGTGTGTGTGTGTGTGTGTGTGTGTGTGTGTGTGTGTGTGTGTGTGTGTGTGTGTGTGTGTGTGTGTGTGAATCCCCAGCCCATTGTGGTAATAAATGGTGTGTGTGTGTGTGTGTGTGTGTGTGTGTGTGTGCGTGCGTGCGTGCGTGCGTGCGTGCGTGCGTGCGTGCGAGTAAACAATGCTTTGTATGGTAGCTCCCGAGCCCGGCAGGTCCAGAGGAAAACAGCTGTTTGTGTTTCCATCACTCAGCGGTCTAGCGGGAGGTGAGCTGGATGTTCGGGGTCAAACCCCACCCGGGTCCTGGGGTCACCAGTTGACCTTCACGGCTTTGCCGTCACTCACCAGGTTCTGAGCAAGGCAGATCCCAAATATCTAAACAGGAAATGACATCACAGGTTAGATAAATTACATTTCCTCTCTGCCAGTTTCTGGCACAGAGCTGACATTTATAGCATAAGTTCTCTGATTTCGAGCGACACACTGAGAAAAGGAAGTAATCATGATTCTCGCCAGCAGATGGCAGTCTCAAACTAAATGCACAATCCCAGCAGGGTTTCCTTTAGGGGGCACAACATAACCGGGAACATTTTGATTTAACAGCCGTTTGAGACATTTACCGGACCCATATGCAGTGTGTGGATAACCGATTAGGGCGTCGACCACGGTGCTCAGAATGACAGAAATCACATGTACATTATGCTAATGATCTTAACAGAACATGTACATGATGGTAATGATCTTAACAGAACATTTACATTATGCTAATGATCTTAACAGAACATTTACATTATGCTAATGATCTTAACAGAACATTTACATTATGCTAATGATCTTAACAGAACATGTACATTATGCTAATGATCTTAACAGAACATGTACATGATGGTAATGATCTTAACAGAACATTTACATTATGCTAATGATCTTAACAGAACATTTACATTATGCTAATGATCTTAACAGAACATTTACATTATACTACATTTACATTTAAGTCATTTAGCAGACGCTCTTATCCAGAGCGAATTACAAACTAATGATCTTAACATAACATTTACATTATGCTAATGATCTTAACAGAACATTTACATGATGGTAATGATCTCATGTAATAAAGCAGCCAATAAAACGTCATTTTCAAACATTCGCTAAAATGCAAACACCACTTTAAACAGTTCACCTGGGAAAACACCACTTTAAACAGCTCACCTGGGAAAACACCACTTTAAACAGCTCACCTGGGAAAACACCACTTTAAACAGCTCACCTGGGAAAACACCACTTTAAACAGCTCACCTGGGAAAACACCACTTTAAACAGCTCACCTGGGAAAACACCACTTTAAACAGCTCACCAGGGAAAACACCACTTTAAACAGCTCACCTGGGAAAACACCACTTTAAACAGCTCACGTGGGAAAACACCACTTTAAACAGCTCACCTGGGAAAAAACACCACTTTAAACAGCTCACCTGCGACACACTGAGAAAACAACTTTAAACAGCTCACCTGGGAAAACACCACTTTAAACAGCTCACCTGGGAAAACACCACTTTAAACAGCTCACCTGGGAAAACACCACTTTAAACAGCTCACCTGGGAAAACACCACTTTAAACAGCTCACCTGGGAAAACACCACTTTAAACAGCTCACCTGGGAAAACACCACTTTAAACAGCTCACCTGGGAAAACACCACATTTAAACATGGGAAAACACCACATTTAAACAGCTCACCTGGGAAAACACCACTTTAAACAGCTGGGAAAACACCACTTTAAACAGCTCACCTGGGAAAAAACACCACTTTAAACAGCTCACCTGGGAAAAAACACCACTTTAAACAGCTCACCTGGGAAAACACCACTTTAAACAGCTCACCTGGGAAAACACCACTTTAAACAGCTCACCTGGGAAAACACCACTTTAAACAGGACACCTGGGAAAACACCACTTTAAACAGGACACCTGGGAAAAAACACCACTTTAAACAGCTCACCTGGGAAAAAACACCACTTTAAACAGCTCACCTGGGAAAACACCACTTTAAACAGGACACCTGGGAAAACACCACTTTAAACAGCTCACCTGGGGAAACACCACTTTAAACAGCTCACCTGGGAAAACACCACTTTAAACAGGACACCTGGGAAAACACCACTTTAAACAGCTCACCTGGGAAAACACCACTTTAAACAGGACACCTGGGAAAACACCACTTTAAACAGCTCACCTGGGGAAACACCACTTTAAACAGCTCACCTGGGAAAACACCACTTTAAACAGGACACCTGGGAAAACACCACTTTAAACAGCTCACCTGGGAAAACACCACTTTAAACAGCTCACCTGGGAAAACACCACTTTAAACAGGACACCTGGGAAAACACCACTTTAAACAGCTCACCTGGGAAAACACCACTTTAAACAGGACACCTGGGAAAAAACACCACTTTAAACAGCTCACCTGGGAAAACACCACTTTAAACAGCTCACCTGGGAAAACACCACTTTAAACAGCTCACCTGGGAAAACACCACTTTAAACAGGACACCTGGGAAAACACCACTTTAAACAGCTCACCTGGGAAAACACCACTTTAAACAGGACACCTGGGAAAAAACACCACTTTAAACAGCTCACCTGGGGAAACACCACATTAAACAGCTCACCTGGGAAAACACCACTTTAAACAGCTCACCTGGGAAACACCACTTTAAAAACACCACCACTTTAAACAGCTCACCTGGGAAAACACCACTTTAAACAGCTCACCTGGGAAAACACCACATTAAACAGCTCACCTGGGAAAACACCACATTAAACAGGACACCTGGGAAAACACCACATTAAACAGCTCACCTGGGGAAACACCACTTTAAACAGCTCACCTGGGAAAACACCACTTTAAACAGCTCACCTGGGAAAACACCACATTAAACAGGTTGTGTATCGGTGCTCCACCAGTCGACGAAAGCCAACATAATCCACGACAGAGAACGGTTGATTGTCTCTTTCAAATGACTGTTCAACATTACGGGCTTGGTTAGCAATGCTGTGTTGCATGTGTAGCGCACAATTTGACGTGGCTTCATTACATCATGTACCTACCTACATTATATCGTTTTTTTTCTTTACCTTTATTTATCTAGGCAAGTTCTATTAAGAACAAATTTTTATTTTCAATGAAGTCCTAGGAACAGTGGGTTAACTGCTTGTTCAGGGGCAGAACGACAGATTGGCACCTTGTCAGCTCGGGGGTTTGAACTTGCAACCTTCCGGTTACTAGTCCCAACGCTCTAACCACTAGATTAGTGCATATCAGAGGGGGGAGGAGGGGATTGGTGCATATCAGAGGGGGAGGAGGGGATTGGTGTATATCAGAGGGGGATTTAGTGCATATCAGAGGGGGAGGAGGGGATTGGTGCATATCAGAGGGGGAGGAGGGGATTGGTGCATATCAGAGGGGGAGGAAGGGATTGGTGCATATCAGAGGGGGAGGAAGGGATTGGTGCATATCAGAGGGGAGGAGGGGATTGGTGCATATCAGAGGGGGAGGAGGGGATTGGTGCATATCAGAGGGGGAGGAGGGGATTGGTGCATATCAGAGGGGGAGGAGTGGATTGGTGCATATCAGAGGAGGATTAGTACATATCAGAGGGGGAGGCGGGAATTGGTGCATATCAGGGGGAGGAGGGGATTGGTGCATATCAGAGGGGGAGGAGGGGATTGGTGCATATCAGAGGGGAGGAGGGGATTGGTGCATATCAGAGGGGAGGAGGGGATTAGTGCATATCAGAGGGGGAGGAGGGGATTGGTGCATATCAGAGGGGGATTCGTGCATATCAGAGGGGAGGAGGGGATTAGATGCATATCAGAGGGGGAGGAGGGGATTGGTGGATATCAGAGGTGGATTAGTGTATATCAGAGGGGAGGAGGGGATTAGTTGCATATCAGAGGGGAGGAGGGGATTGGTGCATATCAGAGGGGATTAGATGCATATCAGAGGGGGAGGAGGGGATTGTTGCATATCAGAGGGGGAGGGGATTGGTGCATATCAGAGGGGAGGAGAGGATTGGATGCATATCAGAGGGGGATTAGTGCATAGAGGGGGAGGAGGGATTGGTGCATATCAGAGGGGATTAGTGCATATCAGAGGGGAGGAGGGGATTGGTGCATATCAGAGAGGGGATTAGTGCATATCAGGGGGAGGAGAGGATTGGATGCATATCAGAGGGGATTAGTGCATAGCAGAGGGGAGGAGGGGATTGGTGCATATCAGAGGGGATTAGTGCATATCAGAGGGGAGGAGGGGATTAGTGCATATCAGAGGGGGGAGGGGATTAGATGCATATCAGAGGGGCAGGAGGGGATTGGTGCATATCAGAGGGGATTAGTGCATATCAGAGGGGAGGAAGGGATTGGTGCATATCAGAGGGGGAGGAAGGGATTAGGTGCATATCAGGGGTGCATATCAGAGGGGGGGGGGATTGGTGCATATCAGAGGGGGATTAGTGCATATCAGAGGGGAGGAGGGGATTGGTCCATATCAGAGGGGATTAGTGCATATCAGAGGGGAGGAGGGGATTAGTGCATATCAGTGGAGGGAGGAGGCGATTGCTGCATATCAGAGGGGAGGAAGGGATTAGTGCATATCAGGGGAGGGATTGGTGCATATCAGGGGGCAGGAGGGGATTGGTGCATATCAGAGGGGGATTATTGCATATCAGAGGGGAGAAGGGGATTGGATGCATATCAGAGGGGGAGGAAGGGATAGGTGCATATCAGAGGGGGATTAGTGCATATCAGAGGGGAGGGGATTAGTGCATATCAGTGGAGGGAGGAGGGGATTGGATGCATATCAGAGGGGAGGAAGGGATAGGTGCATATCAGAGGGGATTAGTGCATATCAGAGGGGGATTAGTGCATATCAGAGGGGGAGGAGGGGATTGGTGCATATCAGAGGGGGATTAGTGCATATCAGAGGGGAGGAGGGGATTGGTCCATATCAGAGGGTGATTAGTGCATATCAGAGGGGAGGAGGGGATTAGTGCATATCAGTGGAGGGAGGAGGCGATTTGTGCATATCAGAGGGGGAGGAAGGGATTAGTGCATATCAGAGGGGGAGGAGGGGATTGGTGCATATCAGGGGGAGGAGGGTATTGGTGCATGTCAGAGGGGGATTAGTGCATATCAGAGGGGAGGAGGGGATTGGTGCATATCAGAGGGGATTAGTGCATATCAGGGGGAGGAGGGGATTAGGAATATCAGAGGGGGATTAGTGCATATCAGAGGGGAAGGAGGGCATTAGATGCATATCAGAGGGGGGGCGATTGGTGCATATCAGAGGGGATTAGTGCATATCAGAGGGGAGGAGGGGATTAGATGCATATCATAGGGCAGGAGGGGATTGGTGCATATCAGAGGGGAGGAGGGGATTGGTGCATATCAGAGGGGGATTAGTGCATATCAGAGGGGGAGGAGGGGATTAGTGCATAACAGAGGGGAGGAGGGGATTAGATGCATATCAGAGGGGGCAGGAGGGGATTGGTGCATATCAGAGGGGATTAGTGCATATCAGAGGGGAGGAGGGGATTAGATGCATATCAGAGGGGGCAGGAGGGGATTGGTGCATATCAGAGGGGGATTAGTGCATATCAGAGGGGAAGGAGGGGATTGGATGCATATCAGAGGGGGAGGAAGGGATAGGTGCATATCAGAGGGGATTAGTGCATATCAGAGGGGAGGAGGGGATTGGTGCATATCAGAGGGGATTAGTGCATGTCAGAGGGGAGGAGGGGATTGGTCCATATCAGAGGGCGATTAGTGCATATCAGAGGGGAGGAGGGGATTAGTGCATATCAGTGGAGGGAGGAGGCAATTGGTGCATATCAGAGGGGAGGAAGGGATTAGTGCATATCAGAGGGGGAGGAGGGGATTGGTGCATATCAGGGGGAGGAGGGTATTGGTTCATGTCAGAGGGGATTAGTGCATATCAGAGGGGGAGGAGGGGATTGGTGCATATCAGAGGGGATTAGTGCATATCAGAGGGGAGGAGGGGATTAGTGAATATCAGAGGGGGATTAGTGCATATCAGAGGGGGAGGATGGGATTAGATGCATATCAGAGGGGGCGATTGGTGCATATCAGAGGGGATTAGTGCATATCAGAGGGGAGGAGGGGATTAGATGCATATCAGAGGGGGCAGGAGGGGATTGGTGCATATCAGAGGGGAGGAGGGGATTAGTGCATATCAGAGGGGGATTAGTGCATATCAGAGGGGGAGGAGGGGATTAGTGCATAACAGAGGGGAGGAGGGGATTAGATGCATATCAGAGGGGGCAGGAGGGGATTGGTGCATATCAGAGGGGGATTAGTGCATATCAGAGGGGAGGAGGGGATTGGATGCATATCAGAGGGGGAGGAAGGGATAGGTGCATATCAGAGGGGATTAGTGCATATCAGAGGGGGAGGAAGGGATTAGTGCATATCAGAGGGGAGGAAGGGATTAGTGCATATCAGAGGGGGAGGAGGCGATTGGTGCATATCAGAGGGAGGAGGAGGGGATTGGTGCATATCAGAGGGGGAGGAGGGGATTGGTGCATATCAGAGGGGAGAGGAGGGGATTGGTGCAAATCAGAGGGGGGAGGAGGGGATTTGTGCATATCAGAGGGGGGAGGAGGGGATTGGTGCATATCAGAGGTGGGAGGAGGGGATCTTTAGTGACCACAGAGAGTCAGGACACTCGGTTAACGTCCTGTCCGAAAGACGGCACCCTACACAGGGCAGTGTCCCCTATGCACCAAAATATTTAAAAAATCTTCAACATAGAAATGCTCTGCAAAATAATTGACTGAAAACGTGTTACAAATGACAATCATCCATGGTTCACCAAACAATATTTTGAAAGACAAAAGCTAAATACTTTTAAGTAATATATTTTCATTTTAGTCTCCTCCATCCGAAGATAATTGTATGGAGTTGTATTTCTATTCATAATGTCATATTAACATCTGTACAGAAAGACTCTTGTGAAGGCCAAATTACAGAGGAGGAACTCCTTGATGCAATTAAAGCCAATAAATCTAGGAAACCTCCAGGGCTAGATGGTATACCAGGTGATGTCACGACTCCCACCGAAGTTGGCTCCCCCGCCTGTTTCGGGAGGTGCTCGGCGGTCTTCGTCACCGGCCAACTAGTCCGCCACAGATCCCTTTTTCTTTTCGGTTAAATTTGTCTCATTTGTTACGCTTGTTCCTATTTTGTGGCTGCTTGATTTTCTTCCCTATTTAGCGTATGAAACCCGCCCCTTTGTTGTGCGGGATTACGTTGATGTTCACGTTGTGTCGTTTGGTGTTGTTAGTGCTCTGGACCTTGTTACCCGTGGTTTTGGGTTGGTCAGTGTTTTGCGCCCTGCGTGTTTGGGCATTTCATCTTGGTGCCGCGTTAATAAAGCGCGTCAATAATCTTTCCCCTGGACCTCTCTGCTCTCTGCGCCTGATTCCTCGCTCCCTCGCCGTGACATTTGAGGTATATCACACATTTTCTATGTACTCCGAGGGCCGTTATTAACATAGTTTAACCACTCCAATGTAAATGGTAGATTATCAGATACTCAGCAAGGTCTGATATCATTATTACTGAAACAGGACACAGGTGGTAAATATGAAGATCTAGTCCGTAAAAAAAATTAGAGGCCCCTTACACTTCAGTGTTGCGATGTAAAAAATTCTAACAAAACAGAATAGAACACTATGAACAACAAGAGAGAGAAGAATCATTACATAACTTGTTTTGGTTCTGCCCATATGTAGCTTGTTTTTGAAGTGTTTTTCCCCATATCTAGGAAATACAAGAAATATTCATATATAAACTCTGCAATGACAATCTCAGTCTGATGATGCTGTGACACACCGCCCCAGACCATGACGGACCCTCCATCTCCAAATTGATCCCGCTCCAGAGTACACATCTGCAGTCCTAATGCCTCCTTGCAGCATGCCTAAGACACGTTCACGCAGATGAGCAGGGACCCTGGGCATCTATCTTTTGGTGTTTTTCAGAGTCAGTAGAAAGGCCTCTTTAGTGTCCTAAGTTTTCATAACTGTGACCTTAATTGCCTACCGTCTGTATGCTGTTAGGGTCTTAACAACCGTTCCACAGGTGCATGTTCATTAATTGTTTATGGTTCATTGAACAAGCCTGGGAAACAGTGTTTAAACACTTTACAATGAAGATCTGTGAAGCTATTTGGATTTTTACGAATTGTCTTTGAAAGACAGGGTCCTGAAAATGGGACGTTTCTTTTTTTGGGTGAGTTTAGCTTGTTTTTTAAAGTGTTTTTCCTATATCCAGGAAATTTAAGAAATCTCAGGAAATATTAATATATATTTTGCACATATTTAACCCCTTTTTTGGCACAAAACTACCTCCATACTTCCATTAATTAATGTAAACTGGTAAAACAAAAAACTTCAGACAAGTTCCATGACACTTGTGGGTCGTAGAGCAAACCGGAGTCCACCATAGTGTCTGTGAGAGTCTTCCCTTTACATAGAGTGGGCATAATAGTTCGTAGGTCAAACTGTTCGGAAGATAAAGATGTTTTTGTAAACTGATGGATTTTGATGGGGATTCTTTTGGTTATGTTACTCAGATTGACATGTTTATTCAACTAGCGTCACAGACCTAGTCTAGCTGTGAGTCTGTACTGTGGATGAAGCTGTGTGTGTACTGTGGATGAAGCTGTGTGTGTCTGTACTGTGGATGAAGCTGTGAGTGTGTACTGTGGATGAAGCTGTGTGTCTGTACTGTGGATGAAGCTGTACTGTGGATGAAGCTGTGTGTGTACTGTGGATGAAGCTGTGTGTGTGACTGTGGATGAAGTGTGTACTGTGTGGATGAACTGTGGCTGTGTGTCTGTACTGTGGATGAAGCTGTACTGTGATACTGTGGATGAAGCTGTGTGTACTGTGGATGAAGCTGTGATGCTGTGTGTGTGTACTGTGGATGAAGCTGTGTGTGTACTGTGGATGAAGCTGTGTGTGTCTGTACTGTGGATGAAGCTGTGAGTGTGTACTGTGGATGAAGCTGTGTGTCTGTACTGTGGATGAAGCTGTGTGTGTGTACTGTGGATGAAGCTGTGTGTGTACTGTGGATGAAGCTGTGTGTCTGTACTGTGGATGAAGCTGTGTGTGTACTGTGGATGAAGCTGTGTGTGTGTACTGTGGATGAAGCTGTGTGTGTACTGTGGATGAAGCTGTGTGTCTGTACTGTGGATGAAGCTGTGTGTCTGTACTGTGGATGAAGCTGTGTGTCTGTACTGTGGATGAAGCTGTGTGTCTGTACTGTGGATGAAGCTGTGTGTCTGTACTGTGGATGAAGCTGTGTGTGTGTACTGTGGATGAAGCTGTGTGTGTGTACTGTGGATGAAGCTGTGTGTGTGTGTACTGTGGATGAAGCTGTGTGTCTGTACTGTGGATGAAGCTGTGAGTGTGTACTGTGAATGAAGCTGTGTGTGTGTACTGTGGATGAAGCTGTGTGTGTGTGTATGCTGTGGAAGACGCTGTGTGTGTGTGTACTGTGGAAGAAGCTGTGTGTCTGTACTGTGAATGAAGCTGTGAGTGTGTACTGTGAATGAAGCTGTGTGTGTGTATGCTGTGGAAGACGCTGTGTGTGTGTACTGTGAATGAAGCTGTGAGTGTGTGTATGCTGTGGAAGACGCTGTGTGTGTGTGTATGCTGTGGAAGACGCTGTGAGTCTGTACTGTGGAAGACGCTGTGTGTGTGTACTGTGAATGAAGCTGTGTGTGTGTATACTGTGGAAGACGCTGTGTGTGTGTACTGTGAGTGAAGCTGTGTGTGTGTATACTGTGGAAGACGCTGTGTGTGTGTACTGTGAATGAAGCTGTGTGTGTGTATACTGTGGAAGACGCTGTGTGTGTGTACTGTGGAAGACGCTGTGTGTGTGTACTGTGAATGAAGCTGTGTGTGTGTACTGTGAATGAAGTTGTGTGTGTGTGTATGCTGTGGAAGACGCTGTGTGTGTGTACTGTGAATGAAGCTGTGTGTGTGTGTATGCTGTGGAAGACGCTGTGTGTGTGTACTGTGAATGTGTGTGTACTGTGAATGAAGCTGTGTGTGTGTATGCTGTGGAAGACGCTGTGTGTGTGTACTGTGAATGAAGCTGTGTGTGTGTGTAATGTGGATGAAGCTGTGTGTGTGTGTATACTGTGGAAGACGCTGTGTGTGTGTGTACTGTGAATGAAGCTGTGTGTGTGTGTATACTGTGGAAGACGCTGTGTGTGTGTACTGTGAATGAAGCTGTGTGTGTACCATGTGGATGAAGCTGTGTGTGTGTACCATGTGGATGAAGCTGTGTGTGTACCATGTGGATGAAGCTGTGTGTGTGTATAATGTGGATGGAGCTGTGTGTGTACAATGTGGATGGAGCTGTGTGTGTACAATGTGGATGGAGCTGTGTGTGTATAATGTGGATGGAGCTGTGTGTGTGTATAATGTGGATGGAGCTGTGTGTGTATAATGTGGATGGAGCTGTGTGTGTATAATGTGGATGGAGCTGTGTGTGTGTATAATGTGGATGAAGCTGTGTGTGTGTATAATGTGGATGGAGCTGTGTGTGTGTATAATGTGGATGGAGCTGTGTGTACTGTGGATAATGTGGATGGAGCTGTGTGTGTGTATAATGTGGATGGAGCTGTGTGTGTGTATAATGTGGATGAAGCTGTGTGTGTGTATAATGTGGATGGAGCTGTGTGTGTGTATAATGTGGATGGAGCTGTGTGTGTATAATGTGGATGGAGCTGTATGTGTATAATGTGGATGGAGCTGTGTGTGTATAATGTGGATGGAGCTGTGTGTGTGTATAATGTGGATGGAGCTGTGTGTGTATAATGTGGATGGAGCTGTGTGTGTATAATGTGGAAGGAGCTGTATGTGTATAATGTGGATGGAGCTGTGTGTGTGTATAATGTGGATGGAGCTGTGTGTGTATAATGTGGATGGAGCTGTGTGTGTATAATGTGGATGGAGCTGTGTGTGCATAATGTGGATGGAGCTGTGTGTGTATAATGTGGATGGAGCTGTATGTGTATAATGTGGATGGAGCTGTATGTGTATAATGTGGATGGAGCTGTATGTGTGTATCACGTGGAAGGAGCTGTATGTGTATAATGTGGAAGGAGCTGTGTGTGTGTATAATGTGGATGGAGCTGTGTGTGTATAATGTGGATGGAGCTGTATGTGTATAATGTGGATGGAGCTGTGTGTGTATAATGTGGATGGAGCTGTGTGTGTGTATAATGTGGATGGAGCTGTGTGTGTATAATGTGGATGGAGCTGTGTGTGTATAATGTGGAAGGAGCTGTATGTGTATAATGTGGATGGAGCTGTGTGTGTATAATGTGGATGGAGCTGTGTGTGTATAATGTGGATGGAGCTGTGTGTGTATAATGTGGATGGAGCTGTGTGTATAATGTGGATGGAGCTGTGTGTGTATAATGTGGATGGAGCTGTGTGTGTATAATGTGGATGGAGCTGTGTGTGTATAATGTGGATGGAGCTGTGTGTGTATAATGTGGAAGGAGCTGTATGTGTATAATGTGGATGGAGCTGTATGTGTATAACGTGGAAGGAGCTGTATGTGTATAATGTGGATGGAGCTGTATGTGTATAATGTGGATGGAGCTGTATGTGTATAATGTGGATGGAGCTGTATGTGTATAATGTGGATGGAGCTGTATGTGTATAATGTGGATGGAGCTGTATGTGTATAATGTGGATGGAGCTGTATGTGTATAATGTGGATGGAGCTGTGGATGTGTATAATGTGGATGGAGCTGTATGTGTATAATGTGGATGGAGCTGTATGTGTATAATGTGGATGGAGCTGTATGTGTATAATGTGGATGGAGCTGTATGTGTATAATGTGGATGGAGCTGTATGTGTATAATGTGGATGGAGCTGTATGTGTATAATGTGGATGGAGCTGTATGTGTATAATGTGGATGGAGCTGTGTGTGTATAATGTGGATGGAGCTGTATGTGTATAATGTGGATGGAGCTGTATGTGTATAATGTGGATGGAGCTGTGTGTGTATAATGTGGATGGAGCTGTATGTGTATAATGTGGATGGAGCTGTATGTGTATAATGTGGATGGAGCTGTGTGTGTATAATGTGGATGGAGCTGTATGTGTATAATGTGGATGGAGCTGTGTGTATAATGTGGATGGAGCTGTATGTGTATAATGTGGATGGAGCTGTATGTGTATAATGTGGATGGAGCTGGTATGTGTATAATGTGGATGGAGCTGTATGTGTATAATGTGGATGGAGCTGTATGTGTATAATGTGGATGGAGCTGTGTGTGTATAATGTGGATGGAGCTGTATGTGTATAATGTGGATGGAGCTGTATGTAATGTGGATGGAGCTGTATGTGTATAATGTGGATGGAGCTGTATGTGTATAATGTGGATGGAGCTGTATGTGGTATAATGTGGATGGAGCTGTATGTGTATAATGTGGATGGAGCTGTATGTGTATAATGTGGATGGAGCTGTATGTGTATAATGTGGATGGAGCTGTATGTGTATAATGTGGATGGAGCTGTGGATGGCTGTATGTGTATAATGTGGATGGAGCTGTATGTGTATAATGTGGATGTGTATAATGTGGATGGAGCTGTATGTGTATAATGTGGATGGAGCTGTATGTGTATAATGTGGATGGAGCTGTATGTGTATAATGTGGATGGAGCTGTATGTGTATAATGTGGAAGGAGCTGTATGTGTATAATGTGGAAGGAGCTGTATGTGTATAATGTGGATGGATCATGTGGAAGGAGCTGTATGTGTATAATGTGGATGGAGCTGTATGTGTATAATGTGGATGGAGCTGTATGTGTATAATGTGGAAGGAGCTGTATGTGTATAATGTGGATGGAGCTGTATGTGTATAATGTGGATGGAGCTGTATGTGTATAATGTGGATGGAGCTGGTATAATGTGGAGCTGTATGTGTATAATGTGGATGGAGCTGTATGTGTATAATGTGGATGGAGCTGTATGTGTATAATGTGGAAGGAGCTGTGGATGTGTATAATGTGGATGGAGCTGTATGTGTATAATGTGGATGGAGCTGTATGTGTATAATGTGGATGGAGCTGTATGTGTATAATGTGGATGGAGCTGTATGTGTATAATGTGGATGGAGCTGTATGTGTATAATGTGGATGGAGCTGTATGTGTATAATGTGGATGGAGCTGTATGTGTATAATGTGGATGGAGCTGTATGTGTATAATGTGGAAGGAGCTGTATGTGTATAATGTGGATGGAGCTGTATGTGTATAATGTGGATGGAGCTGTATGTGTATAATGTGGATGGAGCTGTATGTGTATAATGTGGATGGAGCTGTATGTGTATAATGTGGAAGGAGCTGTATGTGTATAATGTGGATGGAGCTGTATGTGTATAATGTGGATGGAGCTGTATGTGTATAATGTGGATGGAGCTGTATGTGTATATAATGTGGATGGAGCTGTATGTGTATAATGTGGATGGAGCTGTATGTGTATAATGTGGATGGAGCTGTGTGTGTATAATGTGGATGGAGCTGTGTGTGTATAATGTGGATGGAGCTGTGTGTGTATAATGTGGAAGGAGCTGTATGTGTATAATGTGGAAGGAGCTGTGTGTGTGTATCACGTGGAAGGAGCTGTATGTGTATAATGTGGATGGAGCTGTATGTGTATAATGTGGATGGAGCTGTATGTGTATAATGTGGAAGGAGCTGTATGTGTATAATGTGGATGGAGCTGTATGTGTATAATGTGGATGGAGCTGTATGTGTATAATGTGGATGGAGCTGTATGTGTATAATGTGGATGGAGCTGTATGTGTATAATGTGGATGGAGCTGTATGTGTATAATGTGGAAGGAGCTGTATGTGTATAATGTGGATGGAGCTGTATGTGTATAATGTGGATGGAGCTGTGTGTGTATAATGTGGATGGAGCTGTATGTGAATGTTTTGTCAAGCTCTTGACTTGTATTTCTTTCCCCATATAAATCTAGTGAAGCACAGGTTCTGTTGAGTCCCAGCAACAATAAGGCTCTCTCCCACAAAGCTCGTCTGTGTCTCTCTACAGAGACACTCCACCAAGGATTCCTTTGGCCCAAAGCCAAAACCTGTAAACCGACTCTCCACCAATGGGAGAAAATAGAATCCCGACTCTCCACCAATGGGAGAAAATAGAATCCCCGGGCGTTCTCTCACTCTCTGCTATCCTCTCCCCCTGCTATTCTCTCACTCTCTGCTATCCTCTCACTCTCTGCTATCCTCTCACTCTCTGCTATCCTCTCACTCTCTGCTATCCTCTCACTCTCTGCTATTCTCTCACTCTCTGCTATTCTCTCACTCTCTGCTATTCTCTCACTCTCTGCTATCCTCTCCCACTGCTATTCTGTCTCTTTGTTTGTGTTTGTGAACAGAGCCCCAGGACCAGCTTGCTTAGGAGACTCTTCTCCAGGTTCATCTCTCTGTAGGTGATGGCTTTGTTATGGAAGGTTTTGGGAATCGCTTCCTTTCAGGTGGCTGTAGAATCTTGGTAATTAGTGGGTATTGGCCTATTTCTGCTCTGCATGCATTATTTGGTGTTTTACGTTGTACACAGACGATATTTTGCATAATTGAGTCTGCAGAGTCTCAATTTGGTGTTTGTCCCATTTTGTGAATCCTTGGTTGGTGAGCGGACTCCAGATCTCACAACAATAAAGGGCAATGGGTTTTATAACTGATTCAAGTATTTTTAGCCAGATTCTAATTGGTATGTCAAATATCATGTTCATTTTGATGGCATAGAAGGCCCTTCTTGCCTTGTCTCTCAGATCATTCACAGCTTTGTGGAAGTTACCTGTGGCGCTGATGTTTAGGGTGTCAGTGGGCTGACTGTGAACGCTCTGAGAGGCTCTGGGTTGAGGTCAGTGATAAAGTAGTCTACAGTACTACTGCCAAGAGATGAGCTATAAGTGTACCTACCATAGGAGTCCCCTCGAAGCCTACTATTGACTATGTACACACCCAGCGTGCGACAGAGCTGCAAGGAGTTGTGTTGGTTATGTTGTCGTAGTTGTGCCTAGGGGGCATATGGGGGAGGGAATGATGTCACCCCAAGTAGGTGTTTGTCCCCCTGTGTGCTGAGGGTGTCAGGTTCTTGTCCAGTTCTGGCATTTAGGTCATCACAGACTAGTCTCTCTCTCTCTCTCTCACCCCCCACCCCCTCACCCCAAACAAACTCCACAGGAATTATGTACATTAAATGGCTTGTTTCAATACATTTTTCAAAGCAAAGACTACAAAGCTAATAGTATACAGTACGTAAAGCTAACAGTATACAGTAGGGATAGCTAACAGGTTAGAGTAGGGTAAGCTAACAGGTTACAGTAGAGAAAGCTAACAGTATACTGTAGGGAAAGCTAACAGTATACAGTAGAGAAAGCTAACAGCATACAGTAGAGAAAGCTAACAGGTTACAGTAGAGAAAGCTAACAGTATACAGTAGGGAAAGCTAACAGGTTACAGTAGAGAAAGCTAACAGGTTACAGTAGAGAAAGCTAACAGGTTACAGTAGAGAAAGCTAACAGGTTACAGTAGAGAAAGCTAACAGGTTACAGTAGGGAAAGCTAACAGGTTACAGTAGAGAAAGCTAACAGTATACAGTAGAGAAAGCTAACAGGTTACAGTAGAGAAAGCTAACAGGTTACAGTAGAGAAAGCTAACAGTATACAGTAGAGAAAGCTAACAGGTTACAGTAGAGAAAGCTAACAGTATACAGTAGAGAAAGCTAACAGGTTACAGTAGAGAAAGCTAACAGGTTACAGTAGAGAACAGTATACAGTAACAGTTACAGAAAGCTAACAGTAGAAAGCTAAAGTATACAGTAGAGAAAGCTAACAGGTTACAGTAGAGAAAGCTAACAGTATACAGTAGAGAAAGCTAACAGGTTACAGTAGAGAAAGCTAACAGTATACAGTAGAGAAAGCTAACAGGTTACAGTAGAGAAAGCTAACAGGTTACAGTAGAGAAAGCTAACAGGTTACAGTAGAGAAAGCTAACGCTTAGATACAAAGACATAGATCATGTCTGATGCTGCCTCTCAAATGAATTTATAATGAAAAGCATATGGTTTCTCATCGTGGCTGTGATGGCGGTCTTGGTTGTTGCGAGATGCACACAATGACAATTTCCCATTATTATGGCACATTTAAAAAAAGTAAATGTAATTGGGATGTAAATGTGATGTTTGTGTTTTGCCACCCTTAGCTGTTCGATAACCTCCCTGTAATAAAGAACCTTGTTACGGTAAAGGTGCTGGGCTGTAAGGGCTCAAACGCTGAGTTACACAAGCAGCCCAATTCTGATTCCTCTTTTGACCAATAAGATCAGGTCTTTTTCAAATAACTGGGCATAAATATCCAAATTGGGCCGCCTGTGTAAACGCAGCATGAGGCGGGTAAATACGCCTGCTGTAGGAGACAGAGCAATATATTTACAGGGATATATACGCAGCTCTCGATAGTATACCACTACAGATGAAGGATGGGCATGGTGAATTAGGGGTTCTGTAGCTCAGTTGGTAGAGCATGGCGCTTGTAACGCCAGGGTAGTGGGTTCGATCCCCGGGACCACCCATACGTAGAATGTATGCACACATGACTGTAAGTCGCTTTGGATAAAAGCGTCTGCTAAATGGCATATATTATTATTATTATTATATTAATATATTATTATTATATTATAATTAAATAGACAGATATCTGAACAGACACGAGGCATTCGATTAGGCAACTTGACTGAGTTATTTTATTTATTTATAGTTATTTAGGCTTAAAAAATAAGCTTTGTTTAAATTCAATTATCCTTGTGACATTTTAACCTACATGGAAATATTATGGCATGTGAAAATTCTTAATTTAATAAAAACAACAAAGGAAATCAGTCAACTGACATAAATTCATTAGGGTCTAATCTATGGGTTGCACATGACTGGGAATAGAGATGAATGTCTGTTGGTCACAGATACTGTGCTGCCATCCTGTTAGAAGGTAACAGATTATTTTATTACAATGGTTAAATTGGATTTGCATTGTGTTCAATGGTGTTATTTGCCCCCTAGTGGTGCTTTCTGGTACTTAGAAAGACGACGCAAACAGGAAGTACAGAATTTGTTTTGCATGCATAGAAACAGCTACAAACAACGCTGCGGTGCAGGTCTTTCAATGTAGTTATTTCTTGTCACGCTTCACTCTTTGAAAAATATTTGTTTTTTCACAACATTAACGTTTTCAATATATTAATTCAAGAAAAGTCACTCCTTGGGAGTTTTATTGAAGACTTAGTTGTTAGCTATCTGTCTAGTTTTGCATGGGAACGCAACTCAAGGGCAGAATAGATACCTTTTAAAAAACAAAAAGGTAAGGGCGTGGATATCAGAAAACCAGTCAGTACCTGGTGTGACCATCATTTGCCTCATGCAGCGTGACAAATCTAATCAAATCCCTCTGACACCCATCCAGAGGTCCTGGTGGATGGCAGAAAGCTTGGACCCAGTGAGGTACTGGGCCGTACGCACTACCCTCTGTAGTGCTTTGCGGTCAGAGGCCAAGCAGTTGCCATACCAGGCAGTGATGCACGCAGTCAGGATGCTCTCGATGGTGCAGCAGTAGAAGCTTTTTGAGGACCCATGCCAAATCTTTTCAGTCTCCTGAGGGGGAATAGGTGTTGTCATGCCCTCTTCACGACTGTCTTGGTGTGTTTGGACCATTTTAGTTTGTTAGTTTTCACATCTCCTTCATATAGAGTTTACATTTTTTGGGGGGGGGGTACGAATAATCTGGCTGTTGATTGTGGTCTGTGGAATGTTGTCCCACTCCTCTTCAATGGCTGTGAGAAGATTCTGAATATTGGCGGGAACTGGAGCACGCAGTCATACACGTCCACCCAGAGCATCCCAAACATGCTCAAACAAACGTTGATAGAGAATACCAAACATCTACAACGGCTGACATGTCTGGTGAGTACGCAGGCCATGGAATAACCGGGATGTTTTCAGCTTCCAGGAATGGTGTACGGATCCTTGTGAAATGGGGGCCATGCATTGTCATGATAATACATGAGGTGATGTCAGCGGATGAATGGTACGACAATGGGCCTCAGGATCTCATCACGGTATCTCTGTGCATTCTAATTGCCATTGATAAAATGCTACTGTGTTTGTTGTCCATAGCTTATGCTTGCCCATACCATAACCCCATGGGGCACTCTTCACAATGTTTACATCAGCAAACCGCTCGCCCACACAACTCCATACCACTTCTCCAGCGAGGCCAGTGGCCATCAAAGGTGAGCATTTGCCCACTGAAGTCTGTTATGATGCCGAACTGCAGTCAGGTCAAGACCCTGGTGAAGACGACGAGCACACAGATGAGTTTCCCTGAGACGGTTTCTGACTGTTTGTGAAGAAAATCTGTTTGTGCAAACCCAAAGTTTCATCAGCTGTCCAGCCGGGTGGCTGGTCTCAGACGATCCCGCAGGTGAAGAAGCTGGATGTGTTGAGATTCCTCTGCGTATATAACCCTCCAGGCTACCCTGATATCAGTATGTATTTAACCCTCCAGGCTACCCTGACATCAGTATGTATATAACCCTCCAGGCTACCCTGATATCAGTATGTATATAACCCTCCAGGCTACCCTGATATCAGTATGTATTTAACCCTCCAGGCTACCCTGATATCAGTATGTATTTAACCCTCCAGGCTACCCTGATATCAGTATGTATTTAACCCTCCAGGCTACCCTGATATCAGTATGTATTCAACCCTCCAGGCTACCCTGATATCAGTATGTATTTAACCCTCCAGGCTACCCTGATATCAGTATCTATTCAACCCTCCAGGCTACCCTGATATCAGTATGTATTCAGCCCTCCAGGCTACCCTGATATCAGTATGTATTTAACCCTCCAGGCTACCCTGATATCAGTATGTATTCAACCCTCCAGGCTACCCTGACATCAGTATGTATTATACCCTCCAGGCTACCCTGACATCAGTATGTATTTAACCCTCCAGGCTACCCTGACATATATATATATATATATGCCATTTAGCGGACGCTTTTATCCAAAGCGACTTACAGTCATGTGTGCATACATTCTACGTATGGGTGGTCCCGGGAATCGAACCCACTACCCTGGCGTTACAAGCGCCATGCTCTACCAACTGAGCTAGAGAAGGTATTTAACCCCCCAGGCTACCCTGACATCAGTATGTATATAACCCTCCAGGCTACCCTGATATCAGTATGTATTTAACCCTCCAGGCTACCCTGACATCAGTATGTATTATTCCCTCCAGGCTACCCTGACATCAGTATGTATTTAACCCCCCAGGCTACCCTGATATCAGTATGTATTTAACCCCCCAGGCTACCCTGATATCAGTATGTATTTAACCCCCCAGGCTACCCTGATATCAGTATGTATTTAACCCCCCAGGCTACCCTGATATCAGTATGTATTTAACCCCCCAGGCTACCCTGATATCAGTATGTATTTAACCCCCCAGGCTACCCTGATATCAGTATGTATTTAACCCCCCAGGCTACCCTGATATCAGTATGTATTTAACCCCCCAGGCTACCCTGACATCAGTATGTATTTAACCTCCAGGCTACCCTGATATCAGAATGTATTATTCCCACTTCAAATAGAAATCACAGGTGCTCACCTGCAAAATATTCAACAGAAAAGCTTATTGTACCAGAATCAGGTCAATCATGGTGAAAAATCAGACATCTCTTTTTGCTGTTGCTGTGTAGTTGCTGTGTAGTTGCAGTGTAGTTGCTGTGTTAGCCAAACTACTGGAGAAGAGCAGCATGTTCGTTGTTTACTGTTGTTGTTGTAGTTGTTGATGTTTAGAATTTTGACTATCTGGAAAATCCCAAAACAAATGTCATGGTAACAGTTGAATAGTAATGTTTTTCTTACCTTCTCGGCCCATGCCGGCGGCAGGGTAGCCTAGTGGTTAGAGTGTAGAGGCGGCAGGGTAGCCTTGTGGTTAGAGTGTAGAGGTGGCAGGGTAGCCTAGTGGTTAGAGTGTAGAGGGGGCAGGGTAGCCTAGTGGTTAGAGTGTAGAGGTGGCAGGGTAGCCTAGTGGTTAGAGTGTAGAGGCGGCAGGGTAGCCTAGTGGTTAGAGTGTAGAGGGGGCAGGGTAGCCTAGTGGTTAGAGTGTAGAGGTGGCAGGGTAGCCTAGTGGTTAGAGTGTAGAGGCGGCAGGGTAGCCTAGTGGTTAGAGTGTAGAGGCGGCAGGGTAGCCTAGTGGTTAGAGTGTAGAGGGGGCAGGGTAGCCTAGTGGTTAGAGTGTAGAGGGGGCAGGGTAGCCTAGTGGTTAGAGTGTAGAGGGGGCAGGGTAGCCTAGTGGTTAGAGTGTAGAGGCGGCAGGGTAGCCTAGTGGTTAGAGTGTAGAGGCGGCAGGGTAGCCTAGTGGTTAGAGTGTAGAGGCGGCAGGGTAGCCTAGTGGTTAGAGTGTAGAGGCGGCAGGGTAGCCTAGTGGTTAGAGTGTAGAGGCGGCAGGGTAGCCTAGTGGTTAGAGTGTAGAGGCGGCAGGGTAGCCTAGTGGTTAGAGTGTAGAGGCGGCAGGGTAGCCTAGTGGTTAGAGTGTAGAGGCGACAGGGTAGCCTAGTGGTTAGAGTGTAGAGGCGGCAGAGTAGCCTAGTGGTTAGAGCGTTGGACTAGTAACCGGAAGGTTGCAAGTTCAAACCCCCGAGCTGACAAGGTACAAATCTGTCGTTCTGCCCCTGAACAGGCAGTTAACCCACTGTTCCTAGGGCCGTCATTGTAAATAAGAATTTGTTATTAACTGACTTGCCTTGTTAAATAAAGGTAAAAAAAAAATGCCCACAGCCCCATGCCCAGGAAGTCTGCTCCTAGTAACTGTGGAATAAAACACAAACCGATTGGATGAACACTACTCCCTCAAAGTACATATAGTGTGTGTGTGTGTATATATATATATATAAAATATACACGTAAAATACATTGACACATATGGTCTTAATGCTTGTCTAGTGGACATCGTGAGCCCTGTGAGTGAACGGAGTTCTGCCTGTCTTGGCCTAGTTTCAAATGACGGCAGTTGGGAGAAAGTGATTTCCTCACACAGCTTCCGTAGGTCAGAAAGTCTGTTAACTAACGCTGAGAGTCTCTGGAATATAATATATTCAAGGTTATCATAGCAGCCCGTAGCCCAAAAGACCTAGTTGGCATAAAGATAATTTATTTAATTTTTTTGACATTTTTCGGTCCATGATCTTGTACTACACATAAATGCATAATTAAAGATATGTTAGTCGTTCTCTTCCTGGTGGTTTATCCTAAATAGGCACACAAATACACTGTGTCCTCACATCACTGTATAGTTATTGTAGGTCTGCATTGGACAGAGGCACAATGGCCTTTCAAATCATCCATTCGTGAGATGGGTTTGAGATCAAATCAAGCACAGTTGTTGATATTCATTGGTAAGTTAGTAAGTTATTAGCCCAGTTATAGCTCATATTTTTTGGGTAAGCAAAAAAAATGACAAATTCTGGATGAGTCATGGTGTGTAGGGCTACTCCGTCCGTAGGGCTACTCCGTCCGTAGGGCTACTCCGTCCGTAGGGCTACTCCGTCCGTAGGGCTACTCCGTCCGTAGGGCTACTCCGTCCGTAGGGCTACTCCGTCCCGCTAGGGCTACTCCGTCCGTAGGGCTACTCCGTCCCGTAGGGCTACTCCGTCCGTAGGGCTACTCCGTCCGTAGGGCTACTCCGTCCGTAGGGCTACTCCGTCCGTAGGGCTACTCCGTGTGTAGGGCTACTCCGTCCGTAGGGCTACTCCGTCCGTAGGGCTACTCCGTGTGTAGGGCTACTCCGTCCGTAGGGCTACTCCGTCCGTAGGGCTACTCCGTCCGTAGGGCTACTCCGTCCGTAGGGCTACTCCGTCCGTAGGGCTACTCCGTCCGTAGGGCTACTCCGTCCGTAGGGCTACTCCGTCCGTAGGGCTACTCCGTCCGTAGGGCTACTCCGTCCGTAGGGCTACTCCGTCCGTAGGGCTACTCCGTCTGTAGGGCTACTCCGTCTGTAGGGCTACTCCGTCTGTAGGGCTACTCCGTCTGTAGGCCTACTCCGTCTGTAGGGCTACCCCGTGTGTAGGGCTACTCCGTCCGTAGGGCTACTCCGTCCGTAGGGCTACTCAGTCTGTAGGGCTACTCCGTCTGTAGGGCTACTCCGTCTGTAGGGCTACTCCGTCTGTAGGCCTACTCCGTCTGTAGGGCTACTCCGTGTGTAGGGCTACTCCGTGTGTAGGGCTACTCCGTCTGTAGGGCTACTCAGTCTGTAGGGCTACTCAGTCTGTAGGGCTACTCAGTCTGTAGGGCTACTCAGTCTGTAGGGCTACTCAGTCTGTAGGGCTACTCAGTCTGTAGGGCTACTCAGTCTGTAGGGCTACTCTGTGTGTAGGGCTACTCTGTGTGTAGGGCTACTCTGTGTGTAGGGCTACTCTGTGTGTAGGGCTACTCTGTGTGTAGGGCTACTCTGTGTGTAGGGCTACTCTGTGTGTAGGGCTACTCAGTCTGTAGGGCTACTCAGTCTGTAGGGCTACTCCGTGTGGCGGTCACAAAATTAGGTCAGCCGGTGATTGTCAAGCAAGTAACTGTCAGTCTAATGGTAATTGATTGTTAATTAACAAACACATGTATTATCTTCTGGCTTCAACACATAGCCTACCAGCCACCTACCAACATCTACATGTTAAAAAGTCTAATTAATCAATGTAATATAGCCTACAGCATCACAATAACACAGAGTTACACATGGAGTAAAACAAACATACAGTCAAAAATACAGTAGAAAAATGAGTCTATATACAATGTGAGCAAGTGAGGTGAGATTAGGGAGGTAAAGGCAAAAAAAGGCCATGGTGGCGAAGTAAATACAATATAGCAAGTAAAATACTGGAATGGTTGATTTGCAGTGGAAGAATGTGCAAAGTAGAGATAGAAATAATGGGGTGCAAAGGAGCTAAATAAATAAAGTAGGGAAAGAGGTAGTTGTTTGGGCTATGTACAGGTGCAGTAATCTGTGCGCTGCTCTGACAGCTGGTGAGGGAGATAAGTGTTTCCAGTTTCAGAGATTTTTGTAGTTCGTTCCAGTCATTGGCAGCAGAGAACTGGAAGAAGAGGCGGCCAAAGGAAGAATTTGTTTTGGAGGTGACCAGAGAGATACAGTTGGGCAAAAAAGTATTTAGTCAGCCACCAAGTTCTCTCACTTAAAAAGATGAGAGAGGCCTGTAATTTTCATCATAGGTATACTTCAACTATGACAGACAAAATGAAAAAAATCACATTGTAGGATTTTTCAGGAATTTATTTGCAAATTATGGTGGAAAATAAGTATTTGGTCAATAACAAAAGTTTATCTCAATACTTTGTTATATATCCTTTGTTGGCAATGGCAGAGGTCAAACGTCACAAGGTTTTCACACACTATTGCTGGTATTTTGGCCCATTCCTCCAAGGGCCAGAAGTATACAGAATGGTGTTGTCTGCGTAGAAGTGGATCAGAGACACACCAGCAGCAAGAGCGACATCATTGATGTATACAGAGAAGAGAGTCGGTCCAAGAATTGAACCGTGTGGCACTCCCATAGAGACTGCCAGAGGCCCGGACAACAGGCCCTCCGATTTGACACACTGAACTTTATCAGAGAAGAAGTTGTTGAACCAGGCGAGGCAATCATTTGAGAAACCAAGGCTGTCGAGTCTGCCGATGAGAATGTGGTGATTGACAGAGTCGAAAGCCTTGGCCAGATCAATGAATACCGCTGCACAGTAATGTTTCTTATCGATGGCGGTTAAGATATCGTTTAGGACCTTGAGCGTGGCTGAGGTGCATCCATGACCAGCTCTGAAACCAATTGCATAGTGGCGAAGGTATGGAGGCATTCAAAATGGTTGGTAATCTGGTCTTCCTAAGCCAGGATTCAGACATGGATAGAACATCCGGGTTGGCAGAGTGTGCTAAAGCAGTGAATAAAACAAACTTAGGGAGGAGGCTTCTAATGTTAACATAAATGAACCAAGTCTATTACGATTACAGAAGTCATCAAAAGAGAGCGCCTGGGGAATAGGAGTAGAGCAAGGCACTGCAGGGCCTGGATTCACCTCTACATCACCAGAGGAACAGAGGAGGAGTAGGATAACGGTACGGCTAAAAGCTATGAGAATTGGTCGTCTAGAACGTCCGGAACAGAGAGTAAAAGGAGGTTTCTGGGGGCGATAAGATAGCTTCAAGGTATAATGTACTGACAAAGGTATGGTAGGATGTGAATACAGTGGAGGTAAACCTAGATATTGAGTGATGTTGAGAGAGATATTGTCTCTAGAAACATAATTGAAACCAGGTGATGTAATCGCATGTGTGGGTGGTGGAACTGAAAGGTTGGATAAGGTATAATGAGCAGGGCTGGAGGCTCTACAGTGAAATAAGCCAATAAACACTAATCAGAACAACAATGGACAATGCAATTTACATTAAGGAGAGGCATGCTTAGTCGAGTGACCATAACGGTCCAGTGAGTAGTGAGGTTGGTTGGGGTCACAGCGATTCAGACAGCTAGCCGGGCCATGGGAAGCAAGCCAGCATAGGATGGAGGTTTGTTTTTAGCCACCTCGTGTGTTTCCGTCGGTAGATTAGTGGGGTTCCGTGTGGTAGAGGGGATCAATCCAATTGGCAAAATAGATATAGTTATAGTGACCCAGCTAGATCTACTATCTCATTTATATTTTGACAGACCAGCTTTATCTACTGCCTCAATTATATTATGACAGACCAGCTAGAACATCTGTGACAATTATATTATGCCAGACCAGCTAGAACTACTGTCTATATTATATTATGACAGATGAGCTAGATCTACACCTCAATTCTGTTACAAAAGATCAGCTAGATATACTGTCTCTAGTATATTATGACAGACCGGCTAGATGTACTTTCTCTAGTATATTTTGACAGACCAGCTAGATTTACTAGAAGCTAGCCAGAAGCTAACCAGAAGCTAACCATAAGCTAGTCAGTTTACTGACTAACGTTAGTATTCAGCTAACCACGGTTGATGGTCTTCAGCTATCCTTTAGCTCGAAAAGCTATCGTCAGTTTTGTACAATGCGACTCAGACCAGAACATACCGTACCTATTTTTCTCTCCATATCCCCGGATTTCAACTGAAAGCCCTGGACATTTACACCTGGATCTCGCAGCTAGCTGCTATCCGTGTGACTATTGGCTTTCATCGATCCCGGAGCAAACATCAATTATTCCAGAGCTATCCAGCTGAAGAGTTCCATCAGCCAATCCTAGACTAATATAATAATAATAATAATAATTTAATATAGACAGTAGATCTAGGTTGTCTGTCATAATTTAATATAGACAGTAGATCTAGCTGGTCTGTCATAATTTAATAGAGACAGTAGATCTAGCTGGTCTGTCATAATTTAATAGAGACAGTAGATCTAGGTTGTCTGTCATAATTTAATAGAGACAGTAGATCTAGGTTGTCTGTCATAATATAATGGAGACAGTAGATCTAGCTGGTCTGTCATAATCTCATTCCAAGATGGCGTAGCAGTAAGTCGTCCTGATATATATATATATATATATATATATATATATATCCTAATATAATGGAGACAGTAGATCTAGCTAAGTCGCTCTGGATAAGAGCGTCTGCTAAATGACTTAAATGTAAATGTAAATAATATAATGGAGACAGTAGATCTAGGTTGTCTGTCATAATATAATGGAGACAGTAGATCTAGCTGGTCTGTCATAATATAATGGAGACAGTAGATCTAGCTGGTCTGTCATAATCTCGTTCCAAGATGGCGTAGCAGTAAGTCGTCCTGTGGTATCGTCTCTCTGTAAATATCTGTAAATATAGTCTCTTTTTCGTTTTAGATATTTTTCTTCGCATATCTTTAAAAACATTTTGCTAAACCTAAGCTTCGAAATACTCTCCTGCAATCCGCCTAACCCAATGTAGCTACTTTTCCTAAAGTATTTATATTTACTTCAGAACCGGAACCCCTCAACTGAAGCTAGCCAGCAAACCACCAACTATGCTAGCGGTCTTCAGCTAACCGGTCATCAGCTAGCCTTTAGCTCGGAAAGCTCTCGCCAGTTCGAACAACGCGACGCTAACCAGAGCATAACGGACCTATTTATCTTTTTATCCCCAGATTCCCTCCGCAAACGGAACATTTTTTTCAGCTGGATCTTCACAACTAGCTATCGAGCTAAACCGCAAACCTGGTTGATTACTCCTGGCTAGCGTTTCCACCCACGTAGCTTGAAGCTAGCCCGGCCAGAGCTCCTGTGTTCCTAGCATACTCCTGGGCTTCTATACCCGGATCCACGACCGGTCTTTCGATGTCACTGCATGAAGAGAAATAAACAGACTCACCCCATCGCGACGTCCTCCAAAGGCTAACTCTCTAGCCCTCGCTATCTCCTTGCTTGCTAATTCGGCATGCTAACTGCTAGCTTGTTTAGCCCAGGTCCGCTAACTACTACCTTGTTTACCCCGGCCTGCTAATCTGTTAGCTTGTTAGCACAGGCCTGCTAACCATCTGCATCGCAGTGGCCCATATGTACTTTCTATCTCTTCCCGATTTTTTAAATTTGTTTATACCTTCCGGAAACCTGCCTCACCCAATGTGATACGGAATCGCTATTATTTTTAATTTTTAGAACACACTCAAGAACCTCCAGAAGCTAACCAGCTAACTACCTACAAGCTATTTAGTCATTGTTAGTTTTTTTTAACCTGGATAACACTCGCCAGTCCAGCCCCCCTGCCCCATCCACCGCTGCCCCTGGACTCTGATCACTTGGCTACATAGCTGATGCACGCTGGACTGTCCATTAATCACGGTACTCCATTCTGCTTGTTTGTTTTATCTGTCGGCCCCGTTGCCTAGTCAATGCCATTTTACCTGCTGTTGTTATGCTAGCTGATTAGCTGTTGTCTCACCCACTGTTTTAACTAGCTTTCCCAATCCAACACCTGTGATTACTGTATGCCTCGCTGTATGTCTCTCCCAAATGTCAATATGCCTTGTATACTGTTGCTCAGGTTAGTTATCATTGTTTTAGTTCACAATGGAGCCCCTAGTCCCACTCCTCATACCGCTGATACCTCCTTTGTCCCACCTCCCACATATGCGGTGACCTCACCCATTACAACCAGCATGTCCAGAGATCAAACCTTTCTCATCATCACCCAGTGCCTGGGCTTACCTCCGCTGTACCCGCACCCCACCATACCCCTGTCTGCGCATTATGCCCTGAATATATTCTACCATGCCCAGAAACCTGCTCCTCTTATTCTCTGTCCCCAACGCTCTAGGCGACCAGTTTTGATAGCCTTTAGCCGCACCCTCATACTACTCCTTCTCTGTTCCGCGGGTGATGTGGAGGTAAACCCAGGCCCTGCATGTCCCCAGGCACCCTCATTTGTTGACTTCTGTGATCGAAAAAGCCTTGGTTTCATGCATGTCAACATCAGAAGCCTCCTCCCTAAGTTTGTTTTAATCACTGCTTTAGCACACTCTGCTAACCCTGATGTCCTTGCCATGTCTGAATCCTGGCTCAGGAAGACCACCAAAAATTCAGAGATTTCCATACCCAACTATTACATCTTCCGTCAAGATAGAACTGCCAAAGGGGGAGGAGTTGCAGTCTACTGCAGAGATAGCCTGTAGCTCAGTTGGTAGAGCATGGCGCTTGTAACGCCAGGGTAGTGGGTTCGATCCCCGGGACCACCCATACGTAGAATGTATGCACACATGACTGTAAGTCGCTTTGGATAAAAGCGTCTGCTAAATGGCATATATTATATTATTATATTAAAGTAATGTCATACTTTCCAGGTCCATACCCAAACAGTTCGAACTACTAATTCTGAAAATTACTCTCTCCAGAAATAAGTCTCTCACTGTTGCCGCCTGCTACCGACCCCCCTCAGCTCCCAGCTGTGCCCTGGACACCATTTGTGAATTAATTGCCCCCCCATCTAGCTTCAGAGTTTGTTCTGTTAGGTGACCTAAACTGGGATATGCGTAACACCCTGGCAGTCCTACAATCTAAGCTCGATGCCCTCAATCTCACACAAAACATCAAGGAACCCACCAGGTACAACCCTAACTCTGTAAGCAAAGGCACCCTCATAGACGTCATCCTGGCCAACTGGCCCTCCAAATACACCTCCGCTGTCTTCAACCAGGATCTCAGCGACCACTGCCTCATTGCCTGTATCCGCTACGGTGCCGCAGTCAAACGACCACCCCTCATCACTGTCAAACGCTCCCTAAAACACTTCTGTGAGCAGGCCTTTCTAATCGACCTGGCCCGGGTATCCTGGAAGGACATTGACCTCATCCCGTCAGTTGAGGATGCCTGGTCATTCTTTAAGAGTAACTTCCTCACCATTTTAGATAAGCATGCTCTGTTCAGAAAATGCAGAACTAAGAACAGATACAGCCCTTGGTTCACTCCAGACCTGACTGTCCTCGACCAGCACAAAAACATCCTGTGGCGCACTGCAATAGCATCGAATAGTCCCTGTGATATGCAACTGTTCAGGGAAGTCAGGAACCAATACACGCAGTCAGTCAGGAAAGCTAAGGCCAGCTTCTTCAGGCAGAAGTTTGCATCCTGTAGCTCCAACTCAAAAAAGTTCTGGGACACTGTGAAGTCCATGGAGAACAAGAGCACCTCCTCCCAGCTGCCCACTGCACTGAGGCTAGGGAACACGGTCACCACTGAAAAATCCATGATTATCGAAAACTTCAACAAGCATTTCTCAACGGCTGGCCAGCCTTCCGCCTGGCCACTTCTACCTCGGCCAACAGCTCCGGCCCCCCTGCAGCTCCTCGCCCAAGCCTCTCCAGGTTCTCCTTTACCCAAATCCAGATAACATATGTTCTGAAAGAGCTGCAAAACCTGGACCCGTATAAATCAGCTGGGCTTGACAGTACTGTGCAGCCGTCTTCATCGACCTTGCCAAGTCTTTCGACTCTGTCAATCACCAGATTCTTATCGGCAGACTCAGTAGCCTCGGTTTTTCGGATGACTGCCTTGCCTGGTTCACCAATTACTATGCAGACAGAGTTCAGTGTGTCAAATCGGAGGGCATGCTGTCCTGTCCTCTGGCAGTCTCTATGGGGGTGCCACAGGGTTCAATTCTCGGGGCGACTCTTTTCTCTGTATATATCAATGATGTTGGTCTTGCTGCGGGCGATTCCCTGATCCACCTCTACGCAGACGACAACATTCTATATACTTTAGGCCCGTCATTGGACACTGTGCTATCTAACCTCCAAACGAGCTTCAATGCCATACAACACTCCTTCCGTGGCCTCCAACTGCTCTTAAACGCTAGTAAAACCAAATGCATGCTTTTCAACCGATCGCTGCCTGCACCCGCATGCCCGACTAGCATCACCACACTGGATGGTTCCGACCTTGAATATGTGGACACCTATAAGTACCTAGGTGTCTGGCTAGACTGCAAACTCTCCTTCCAGACCCATATCAAACATCTCCAATCAAAAATCAAATCAAGAGTCGGCTTTCTATTCCGCAACAAAGCTTCCTTCACTCACGCTGCCAAGCTTACCCTAGTAAAACTGACTATCCTACCGATCCTCGACTTCGGCGATGTCATCTACAAAATCGCTTCCAACACTCTACTCAGCAAACTGGATGCAGTTTATCACAGTGCCATCCGTTTTGTCACTAAAGCACCTTATACTACCCACCACTGCGACTTGTATGCTCTAGTCGGCTGGCCCTCGCTACATATTCGTCGCCAGACCCACTGGCTCCAGGTCATCTACAAGGCCATGCTAGGTAAAGCTCCGCCTTATCTCAGTTCACTGGTCACGATGGCAACACCCATCCGTAGCACGCGCTCCAGCAGGTGTATCTCACTGATCATCCCTAAAGCCAACACCTCATTCGGCCGCCTTTCGTTCCAGTGCTCTGCTGCCTGTGACTGGAACGAATTGCAAAAATCGCTGAAGTTGGAGACTTATCTCCCTCACCAACTTCAAACATCAGCTATCTGAGCAGCTAACCGATCGCTGCAGCTGTACATAACCTATTGGTAAATAGCCCACCCATTTTCACCTACCTCATCCCCACAGTTTTTATTTATTTACTTTTCTGCTCTTTTGCACACCAATATCTCTACCTGTACATGACCATTTGATCATTTATCACTCCAGTGTTAATCTGCAATATTGTAATTATTTTCCTACCTCCTCATGCCTTTTGCACACATTGTATATAGACTCCCCTTTTTTCTACTGTGTTATTGACTTGTTAATTGTTTACTCCATGTGTAACTCTGTTGTCTGTTCACACTGCTATGCTTTATCTTGGCCAGGTCGCAGTTGCAAATGAGAACTTGTTCTCAATTAGCCTACCTGGTTAAATAAAGGTGAAATAAAAAAATAAAAAAATAAATAAATAGAGTAGCGTTGGACTAGTAACCGGAAGGTTGCGAGTTCAAACCCCCGAGCTGACAAGGTACAAATCTGTCGTTCTGCCCCTGAACAGGCAGTTAACCCACTGTTCCCAGGCCGTCAGTGAAAATAAGAATTTGTTCTTAACTGACTTGCCTGGTTAAATAAAGGTTAAAAAAATAAAACATTTAAAAAAGACAGTAGATCTAGCTGGTCTGTCATAATATAATAGAGGCAGTAGATCTAGCTGGTCTTTCGTAATATAATTGAGACAGTAGATCTAGCTGGTCTGCCATAATTTAATTGAGACAGTAGATCTAGCTGGTCTGCCATAATAGAATTGAGAAAGTAGATCCAGCTGGTCTGTCATAATATAAAAGAGGCAGTAGAACGAGCTGGTCTGTCATAATATAATAGAGAATGTAGATGTAGCATGTCTGTCATAATATAATAGAGACAGTAGTTCTAGCTGGTCTTTCGTAATATAAATGAGACAGTAGATCTATCTGGTCTGTCATAATATAAAAGAGGCAGTTGATATAGCTGGTCTGTCATATTATAAAAGAGGCAGTAGATCAAGCTGATCTATCATAATATATTTGAGACAGTAGATCTAGCTGGTCTATCATAATATAAAAGAGACAGTAGATATAGCTGGTCTGTCACAATATAATTGAGGCAGTAGATCTAGCTGGTCTGTCATAATATTAATGAGAAAGTAGACCTCGCAGGTCTATCATAATATATTTGAGACAGTAAATCTAGCTGGTCTGTCATAATATAATTGAGACAGTTGTTCTAGCTGCTATATCATAATATAATATTGACAGTAGATATAACTGGTCTGTCATAATATAAATGAGACAGTAGATCTACCTGGTCTTTCGTAATATAATTGAGACAGTAGCTCTAGCTGGTCTGTCATAATATAATTGAGACAGTAGCTCTAGCTGGTCTGTCATAATATAATAGAGATAGTAGATATAGCTAGTCTGTCATAGTATAATAGAGACAGTAGATCTAGCTGTTCTGCCATAATATAATAGAGACAGTAGTTCTAGCTGGTCTGTCATAATATAATTGAGACAGTAGATCTAGCTGGTCTGTCATAATATAATTGAGACAGTAGATCTAGCTGGTCTGTCATAATATAAATGAGACTGTAGATCGAGCTGGTCTTTCGTAATATAATTGAGACAGTAGATCTAGCTGGTCTGTCATAATATAATTGAGACAGTAGATCTAGCTGGTCTGTCATAATATAATTGTAAGAGTTGAAATAGCTGGTCTGTCATAATATAATGGAGACAGTAGATCTAGCTAGTCTGTCATAGTATAATTGAGACAGTAGATCTAGCTGGTCTGTCATAATATAATGGAGACAGTAAATCTAGCTGGTCTGTCATAATATAATGGAGACAGTAGATCTAGCTGGTCTGTCATAATATAAATGAGACTGTAGATCGAGCTGGTCCTTCGTAATATAATTGAGACAGTAGATCTAGCTGGTCTGTCATAATATAATTGAGACAGTAGATCTAGCTGGTCTGTCATAATATAATTGTAAGAGTTGAAATAGCTGGTCTGTCATAATATAATGGAGACAGTAGATCTAGCTGGTCTGTCATAATATAATTGTAAGAGTTGAAATAGCTGGTCTGTCATAATATAATGGAGACAGTAGATCTAGCTGGTCTGTCAGAATTTAATAGAGAAAGTAGTTCTAGCTGGTCTGTCATAATATAAAAGAGGCAGTAGATCTAGCTGGTCTGTCATCATATAATAGAGACCGTAGATCTATCTGGTCTGTCATAATATAATAGAGAGTACATCTTGCTGGTCTATCAAAATATAACAGAGACAGTAGATCTAGCTGGTCTGTCAGAATTTAACAGAGACAGTAGTTCTAGCTGGTCTGTCATAATATAATAGAGACAGTACATCTAGCTGGTCTATCATAATATAAAAGAGTCAGTAGATCTAGCTGGTCTGTCATTACATAGTAGAGACAGTAAATCTTGCTGGTCTGTCAAAATATACTATAGACAGTAAATCTAGCTGGTCTGTCATAATATAATAGAGACAGTAGATCTTGCTGGTCTGTCATAATATAATAGAGACAGTACATCTAGCTGTATGTTTATCTCATTTTGTTCCGTTTAAGAACAGTTTTTTTCAACAGAATTGGCGTAATGAATACACACCTGATCACACGCAAACACATTTCACTTTCATAGCAACCACATAACAGCGAGATCCCTTTGATCGTTGTATTCTTTCTCACATCTACGTGATCATCCTCATCCTCCATCGTCATCCTCTCCTCTTGTGGATTTCAGTGTGCAACACATCAGCTTTCTGTGACCAGGCGAAGAAAATCAAAATCAAAACCAAAACGTCAATCATAACCACTAACCTCTACACACAGCCTACATTGTTGTCACCATATTTACGTCATAGGTCACTGTAGCAAATATGACTAACACGTTAGACAAACGGGCTACAATCAAGCAGTACAAGGTACAGTTAGCAAGCAGTTTAGCGGTTACACCGGTAGGCCCTGGTGGCAATAAATTAATACAACTAAAAACATAACTTGACTTCGAAGAGTTCCAGTTTTGTGTTGGATAGTCATAGCCAGCTAGCTAACATAGCATCTCTCTGTTTGAGCAGGGTGTTTCAGTAGGCTAAACTAGCTAGCTGCATTCGCTAGCTAAGTGAAAGTTTAAAAAAATATTAATAATATATAGCTCTCTCTCTCTAGCTCCTTCATTTTTTAAGAAATTAATTTCTTCAAAACTGTTCAATTAATGTCTTCTCTCTCTCTTGGAGTCAACTCCTCACCACATCCAATGCACTGCTGTGCTAGCTAGCTGTAGCTTTTGCTTTCAGGACGAGATTCATTCACTGATCCTTTGATTAGGTGGACAACATGTCAATTCATGCTGCAAGAGCTCTGATAGGTTGGAGAACGTCCTCTGAAAGTTGTCATAATTGTAAGTCTGTGGAAGGGGGTGAAAGCCATGAGTCTCCTAGGTTTTGTATTGAAGACAGTTTGCCCCAGAGGAGGACGGAAGCTAGTTTATCCTCCGGCTACACCATTGTGCTACCCTACAGACTGTTGTTGGGGCTACTGTAGACCTTCATTGCACATGAATGTATTTAGTAATGTTTTATTTTAAAAGGAAAAGTTTTATTTTTATTTTTTTATGTTTCAATATTTTATTTTTATTAAATTCACTGAAGAGGTTGGTCCTCCCCTTCCTCCTCTGAGGAGCCTCCACTGTTAGAGATCAGAGGTTAGTGTAATCCCATCAAATTTATCCAGGGGGATTAGAGAGATAGAGACGCTCAACTGCTGTCTCCTTTTCTCCATCCCCCCCCCCCTCCCACCCCCTCTCCCTGGGTGTATGTATCATAATCACACTGCGGCTCGGGATTCCATCCTATCTCCATGTGGACAGTAGGATTATAGCGGAGAAGCCCTCCTTTAATCCATGTGATCCTGTTAACCTTAGCCCAACCTTAAACATAGCCTACACCGCTCAGCGCTTTAGATAAGCTAGGCAATAGTCTATACTAGACACTTTCATCAACGGATGACATGATGGACCTCTCATTCATTGCCGATCTGCTGATAATATGACACTGATCGCATGGCTGTGGTAAAACGATTCACACATTCCCAATTCACCACATCTGATACAGTGTAATCAATGTAGGGCCTATCAAATGATGTGTTATCTGCGGTGCAACAAAACCACACAACTGCCTTTCCCAGGGACTAGCCTATATTAAAGATATTGACGTAGTTGTATAATGTTATAGTGGAGAACAGATATTATCAGATGTGATTGGTCCAGAGGGGGTCCAATCTATGAGGTAGTTTAAACAGAGGAAGAGTCGGCTTTTCAAGTTGCAAAAATCAAAATGATATATTTAAATTGTAGGGGAAGTCAGTGGAAAACTTTCTGGGTAATACCTGTTCCGCTAGATTGAACAATGTCCCACTTCCCAGCCAGTCAATTTATATACTTCATGTCCCCTTGAAAAAAGTGTCTAGACTAGACTAGCATTTGAAGGTTGCAAGATTAAATCCCAGAGCAATGCACTTAACCCACTGTTCCCCTGAACAATGCACTTAACCCACTGTTCCCGTGAACAATGCACTTAACCCACTGTTCCCCTGAACAATGCACTTAACCCACTGTTCCCCTGAACAATGCACTTAACCCACTGTTCCCCTGAACAATGCACTTAACCCACTGTTCCCCTGAACAATGCACTTAACCCACTGTTCCCCTGAACAATGCACTTAACCCACTGTTCCCCTGAATAATGCACTTAACCCACTGTTCCCGTGAACAATGCAGTTAACCCACTGTTCCCCTGAACAAGGCAGTTAACCCACTGTTCCCCTGAACAAGGCAGTCAACCCACTGTTCCCCTGAATAATGCACTTAACCCACTGTTCCCCTGAACAATGCACTTAACCCACTGTTCCCCTGAACAATGCAGTTAACCCACTGTTCCCCTGAATAATGCACTTAACCCACTGTTCCCCTGAACAAGGCAGTTAACCCACTGTTCCCCTGAATAATGCACTTAACCCACTGTTCCCCTGAACAATGCACTTAACCCACTGTTCCCCTGAACAATGCACTTAACCCACTGTTCCCGTGAACAATGCACTTAACCCACTGTTCCCGTGAACAATGCACTTAACCCACTGTTCCCGTGAACAATGCACTTAACCCACTGTTCCCCTGAACAATGCACTTAACCCACTGTTCCCCTGAACAATGCACTTAACCCACTGTTCCCCTGAATAATGCACTTAACCCACTGTTCCCCTGAATAATGCACTTAACCCACTGTTCCCCTGAATAATGCACTTAACCCACTGTTCCCCTGAACAATGCACTTAACCCACTGTTCCCGTGAACAATGCAGTTAACCCACTGTTCCCCTGAACAATGCAGTTAACCCACTGTTCCCCTGAACAAGGCAGTTAACCCACTGTTCCCCTGAATAATGCACTTAACCCACTGTTCCCCTGAACAATGCACTTAACCCACTGTTCCCGTGAACAATGCAGTTAACCCACTGTTCCCGTAAACAATGCACTTAACCCACTGTTCCCGTAAACAATGCACTTAACCCACTGTTCCCCTGAACAATGCACTTAACCCACTGTTCCTAGGCTGTCGTTGAAAATAAGAATTTGTTGTTTTGTTGTGTTATAATGACAGTGCTGCTGCACTGACTCAGTGGCTGCCATGTACTGTACACTAGTTCACTCTAAACCTCACTCTAAATAAGCTATAATAGGTGTGTATGGGCGGAGTAGGTTAGCTCAGAGTGAGAGTAGCTATTATATAGGTTAAAACAGTCAAGGATAGGACAGGCATTAAGGCAGTACAGGGACAGTTAGCTACACACAACCACACGTCCACACCTTCAGCAATAATATGGGGAGCCCACCCACCCACAATGGCCACAGTATAATTATGTAATACCTACTGTTGTTGGCATTCTGCTGTCACTCATTACTAACACGTTAGGGCTGCTGGGAACCACAACAATAGACTCCACACACACAAACACACACTACACACTACACACTACACACACACACACACACACACACACACAAAATATTGCCCAATTGAGTCAAATAATAAGCAGATTGACGATGGATAATCAAACAACTGTCTTTATATAAAACTACAGAGAAAATGGGAATATTGACAGTTTCAAATCACTCAATGTTGGGATGCATACGCCATCGACTAACTTACCGTACAGTAATTTTAGGATTGTTCATTAATTAAATAATATCTGAATGTAGTTTGAAGGAAACGCGCTGGAGTAAGTTAAGAGTTTTAACTTCTCTCCTGTTTTTATGGTAGCACTAGAAAAAAAATCACGTAATGTTTAGAATAAATGCACGCAGGTGTGAAATACAACTGTAAGTTACTTACCCAGAATAGGATGTTATAAATCCAAATAATACGTATTTGACAAAGCAGCGCACGTCGGCTCCTTTAAAAAGCGTGGTGTTTTCGACTGTTGACGTTATTCATCCTGTAAACGTCCAGGCTATCTACAGTAACAATGTAGCGCTACTGGTTAAACACTGGACCAAATAAATACTATTTGTTTTGTAGCACATAGGCTACCTAAGTCCATAAAACAACTTGAAACATCCAGCCAACCAGCCAAATCACAAACACAACACCATCTAGTTATAATGTTAGCTTCCTGGCTAACAACAGATCCAGAAACACTTTGGATGTGTAAAAATATAATAATATACAGTCATCTGCGGATCAACGTATACTCTCCCCACCTAATCAGATAGTTGTGAAAGATACATCCAATTAAAGCTCGCCTTGGTTGATACATTCTCGCTTTTCTCCCGTTCATAGCGTTTGATTGTTTTTTTTTTGCATTTCACCTTTCTTGTTTAAAACAACAAACCTCGCACTGAGCTGAGGAAAGAGATCCTGCTAAATGTGAAGCAAGATGTCTTTTTTAAAGACCTCTACTGGGACTATTCACTAACAACACTGCAGGTCTACGTCTACGTTTTCCTGTTGCAGTGCACCGACACAACAACGGTGAGGGATGAACAGACCCTGGGGAAACAATTTAGGTACTTGAACAACATAAATGCATACTTACCAAACTTCAGGTAAGAGGGACTGGCAATTCTTGTGTTTGTTATTTGACAGTTTAAAGTGTGACTTTTTTTGTGTGACATGTAAACCTTGTACAACGACTAAACTAAGATTAAAATGGATAAAATTAATCTCTATTGGATTCCTCTGGATCTCTATTGCCGACAGAGATAAAATATGGATCTCTATTGCTGACAGAGATATTAAAATGGATCTAGATATTAAAAGGGATCTCTATCGCCGACAGAGATATTAAAATGGATCTCTATTGCTGACAGAGATATTAAAATGGATCTCTATTGCCGACTGTAACGACTAGTCAAGGTGGGTGGAATCAGGCGCAGAGAGCAAATAATGAATAAAGGTTTATTCTCCGGTGAACAACAATAAACACGGACAACCCAAAAATACAAACAGGGTGAAAATATCCAAAACAGGAAATAACCAGACAAACCGGAGAAATAAAACACAAAAACACCGACAGCCGAAACGAAATGTCAAAAACAAACAATCCCGCACAAAACAAGGGCGGGACAACCTACATTATATACAGATACTAATTAACTAACACACAGGTGAAAACAATCAGACAAAACCAACAGATAACCGAAAAGGGATCGGTAGTGGCTAATAGGACGGTGACGACGACCGCCGAGCACAGCCCGAACGGGCAGGAGAGCCAACCTCGGCGGAAGTCGTGACACCGACAGAGATATTAAAAGGGATCTCAATTGCCGAAGGAGATATTAGAAAGGGATCTCTATTGCCGACAGAGATATTAAAAAGGGATCTCTATTGCCGACAGAGATATTAAAATGGATCTCTATTGCCGACAGAGATATTAAAAGGGATCTCTATTGCCGACAGAGATATTAAAAGGGATCTCTATTGCCGACAGAGATATTAAAATGGATCTCTATTGCCGACAGAGTTATTAAAATGGATCTCTATTGCTGACAGAGATATTAAAATGGATCTCTATTGCCGACATGGATATTAAAATGGATCTCTATTGCCGACAGAGATATTAAAAGGGATCTCTATTACCGACAGAGATATTAAAATGGATCTCTATTGCCGACAGAGATATTAAAAGGGATCTCTATTGCCGACAGAGATATTAAAATGGATCTCTATTGCCGACAGAGATATTAAAAGGGATCTCTATTGCCGACAGAGATATTATCATCAGTCAGTTTGCAGATGACACCACCCTCTTTTTGAAAGATGTCCCTACATACAGCCCAGTCCCCTACATACAGCCCAGTCCCCTATATACAGCCCAGTCCCTATATACAGCCCAGTCCCTACATACAGCCCAGTCCCTACATACAGCCCAGTCCCCTACATACAGCCCAGTCCCTACATACAGCCCAGTCCCTACATGCAGCCCAGTCCCTACATACAGCCCAGTCCCCTACATACAGCCCAGTCCCCTACATACAGCCCAGTCCCCTACATACAGCCCAGTCCCTACATGCAGCCCAGTCCCTACATACAGCCCAGTCCCCTACATACAGCCCAGTCCCTACATACAGCCCAGTCCCCTACATACAGCCCAGTCCCTACATATACAGCCCAGTCCCTAGTCCCTACATACAGCCCAGTCCCCTACATACAGCCCAGTCCCTACATACAGCCCAGTCCCTACATGCAGCCCAGTCCCTACATACAGCCCAGTCCCTACATATACAGCCCAGTCCCTAGTCCCTACATACAGCCCAGTCCCCTACATACAGCCCAGTCCCTACATACAGCCCAGTCCCTACATACAGCCCAGTCCCTATATACAGCTCAGTCCCTACATACAGCCCAGTCCCTATATACAGCCCAGTCCCCTACATACAGCTCAGTCCCCTACATACAGTCCAGTCCCTACATACAGCCCAGTCCCCTACATACAGCCCAGTCCCCTACATACAGCCCAGTCCCCTACATACAGCCCAGTCCCCTACATAGAGCCCAGTCCCCTACATGCAGCCCAGTCCCTACATACAGACCAGTCCCTACATGCAGCCCAGTCCCCTATATACAGCCCAGTCCCTATATACAGCCCAGTCCCCTATATACAGCCCAGTCCCTATATACAGCCCAGTCCCTACATACAGCCCAGTCCCTATATACAGCCCAGTCCCTACATACAGCCCAGTCCCTACATACATCCCAGTCCCTACATACAGCCCAGTCCCTACATACAGCCCAGTCCCTACATACAGCCCAGTCCCTATATACAGCCCAGTCCCTATATACAGCCCAGTCCCTACATACAGCCCAGTCCCTACATACAGCCCAGTCCCTACATACAGCCCAGTCCCCTACATACAGCCCAGTCCCTACATGCAGCCCAGTCCCTATATACAGCCCAGTCCCTACATACAGCCCAGTCCCTACATACAGCCCAGTCCCTATATACAGCCCAGTCCCTATATACAGCCCAGTCCCTATATACAGCCCAGTCCCTATATACAGCCCAGTCCCCTACATACAGCCCAGTCCCTACATGCAGCCCAGTCCCTACAACAACATAGGTAAAGCGGTTGACCTTTCAGCTTCATATTGAAAAATCGTACACATTATATTAGGAAATCTGTCGTTATGAACACGTGAATTTGGTCGTCTACATATTTGAGATTTTCCTACTTTTAATAATACATTTTAAAGAATAAATGGGCTAAACATTTCTTAAAGAATCCAACTTCAATTTGAAATTTCATCCCTCATTATATCTTCCCCCGTTTTGGTGGCTTCAATTTGACGTTACTTTGTAACTATAACATTGATGAGATTCCTACAAAATGATCTGCTTTTCATAGACAAGGATTCTTAGCCTGGTCGCTAATATATAAACATCATCATTCCCCACATAGGTATTTCATTTGGAATAGAACGATTGTTACTCAATGATGAGTAATTTGTATTTCGTTACAATATCTCTGAGTTCTCCATAGTCTCTGATGCTGTTCCATCTGGAACTCTCATGTTATTTAGAGGTGTAACCAGACCTCACCTTGTTGACCTGCCCTCCTAGAGAGTTCTCCATAGTCTCTGATGCTGTTCCATCTGGAACTCTCATGTTATTTAGAGGTGTAACCAGACCTCACCTTGTTGACCTGCCCTCCTAGAGAGTTCTCCATAGTCTCTGATGCTATTCCATCTGGAACTCATGTTATTTAGAGGTGTAACCAGACCTCACCTTGTTGACCTGCCCTCCTAGAGAGTTCTCCATAGTCTCTGATGCTATTCCATCTGGAACTCATGTTATTTAGAGGTGTAACCAGACCTCATCTTGTTGACCTACCCTCCTAGAGAGTTCTCCATAGTCTCTGATGCTATTCCATCTGGAACTCATGTTATTTAGAGGTGTAACCAGACCTCATCTTGTTGACCTACCCTCCTAGAGAGTTCTCCATAGTCTCTGATGCTATTCCATCTGGAACTCTCATGTTATTTAGAGGTGCAGCCAGACCTCACCTTGTTGACCTGCCCTCCTAGAGAGTTCTCCATAGTCTCTGATGCTGTTCCATCTGGAACTCTCATGTTATTTAGAGGTGCAGCCAGACCTCACCTTGTTGACCTGCCCTCCTAGAGAGTTCTCCATAGTCTCTGATGCTGTTCCATCTGGAACTCTCATGTTATTTAGAGGTGTAACCAGACCTCACCTTGTTGACCTGCCCTCCTAGAGAGTTCTCCATAGTCTCTGATGCTGTTCCATCTGGAACTCTCATGTTATTTAGAGGGGCAGCCAGACCTCACCTTGTTGACCTACCTTCGCTTAATCCAGTTGACTCTCCAATGGGGAAACTGTTTCTCTCCTTGTTCCGTCAAAACAACAGATCTATACCTGCTTTATTTCAAAGGGATATTGTATCTATTCCTTATGTCAAAACTTACTGGAATATATTGGTCAATAATACCTGTTGGGAAAAAGGTCTAATTATTACCACACAAATACCTGCTTGTTTAACAAGGTCAGGTCTCTCTTTCAGAATGATCCATGAGTATGACCCTGTGAATTATTACTTGAAGAAACTCAAAAAATACATCAACATTAACTGTACTTTTTATGTTGAGCATCCAGAAACAGATTTGCATTTATTTTGACATTGTCTACATGTAAAGAAATTATGGAAAGATATTCATAGTTTTATAATTGTTAATATTCTTGATTCCTTTTTTTAATTATTATTATTATTTTTATGGGAGAATGTGCTGCTCGGTTTCTTTAACCGTAATAAGGAATAAGAAAAAAACATTTTTTACCTCAAAACTAATTGCGCTAATGGCAAAATGTAATATTCATGAATGTACATTCACTAATAAATAACCACTCTTCTGTGTTTTCTAGAAGCAATCCGAGCAGTACATCAAGACCATTCAACATTCTTCTAATCAGAAAGCTGTTAAAGGAATCAACATGTCTGCATCCTCCAATGTCTTTGTATAATGTGTCATTTGTTATAACCCCTTCTAGCATATTTTATCATTGTCTGTTTGTATACTTCTTGTAAGTACACTGGTTTTTCTGCAATAAAAAAAAGCAGTTTCAACTAAAAAAGAACGCAAGAGACCTGTCCATATCTAACCTGTGTTGTACTTCCACCTAGTGGTATGTTCGATTACTACAGGTGAAGACACAGGTCATTAAAACTCCCCTATATTCGTTCCTACAGGTGGCAGTCTATGCATGGCCGTAAATCACCAATAGTTCTCCTCCTTCATTTACATGTGTACAGCTGCCACAATATGTAGGCTACTTCAGTGGACGTGCTACCAGTCCCAGACCTGCTGTTTTCAACTCTCTAGAGACAGCAGGAGCGGTAGAGATACTCTGAATGATCGGATATGAAAAGCCAACTGACATTTACTCCTGAGGTGCTGACCTGTTGCACCTTCGACAACCACTGTGATTATTATTACTTGACCCTGCTGGTCGTTTATGAACATTTGAACATCTTGGCCATGTTCTGTTATAATCTCCACCCGGCACAGCCAGAAGAGGACTGGCCACCCCTCATAGCCTGGTTCCTCTCTAGGTTTATAATCTCTACCCGGCACAGCCAGAAGAGGACTGGCCACCCCTCATAGCCTGGTTCCTCTCTAGGTTTCTTCCTAGGTTCTGGCCTTTCTAGGGAGTTTTTCCTAGCCACCGTGCTTCTACACCTGCATTGCTTGCTGTTTGGCGTTTAAGGCTGGGTTTCTGTACAGCACTTTGACATAAAGAAGGGCTTTATAAATACATTTGATTAGATTTGTCTATGTTCTCAGGACAAAATGAATTATCAAAATAGATTCATGTGAATGAAGCTAGTAGATGTTTAACTCTAGAATCAATATAGTTGGTTCTCATGTTGTGAGATGGAGATGTGCATCCCAAATGGCTCTCCGTATTCCCTATATAGTGCACTACTTTTGATCAGATACCTATGGGTCTTGGTCAAAAAGTAGTGCACTATATAGGGAATAGGGAGAGCCAATTTAAGATGCAGACAGAGTATCGTTTATAGATTTGCTGAATTAAATGATTCTGAGTTAGTATGTCGTCGTAGTCCTTTCCCCCTGTCATATAAAAGACTATGGATAAGAACCAGGGCAACCTGAGTAGCATAATGTATGATGACAATAAAACACTGTTGATTTAGGTATTCTATGATTAGCCTGTACAAAATGTACAAAGTCTTCTTGCTGTCGTAATATCCCAGATTAGCCTCTACAACTTCTACAGTACCTAGGCCCTTCTTGCTGTTGTAATATGCCAGATTAGCCTCTACAACTTCTACAGTACCTAGGCCCTTCTTGCTGTCGTAATATCCCAGATTAGCCTCTACAACTTCTACAGTACCTAGGCCCTTCTTGCTGTCGTAATATCCCAGATTAGCCTCTACAACTTCTACTGTACCTAGGCCCTTCTTGCTGTTGTAATATCCCAGATTAGCCTCTACAACTTCTACAGTACCTAGGCCCTTCTTGCTGTCGTAATATCCCAGATTAGCCTCTACAACTTCTACAGTACCTAGGCCCTTCTTGCTGTCGTAATATCCCAGATTAGCCTCTACAACTTCTACTGTACCTAGGCCCTTCTTGCTGTTGTAATATCCCAGATTAGCCTCTACAACTTCTACAGTACCTAGGCCCTTCTTGCTGTTGTAATATCCCAGATTAGCCTCTACAACTTCTACAGTACCTAGACCCTTCTTGCTGTTGTAATATCCCAGATTAGCCTCTACAACTTCTACAGTACCTAGGCCCTTCTTGCTGTCGTAATATCCCAGATTAGCCTCTACAACATTTACCTAGGCCCTTTTCCAGATTAGCCTCCACAATTTCTACAGTACCTAGGCCCTTCTTGCTGTTGTAATGTAACTGAAGTGTTTTGTGACATTAAATGGAAAGAGACCACTTAAACAACGTTGATATAATTAGTGTCATCACCTTTATTTTGTTTTGTGTTCAATTATTTAAATAACCCAGAATTAAAGGAGGGACATATGAGACATTATTTATACACACATTTTGTTGTTAGTCGTATTATCAATACATTTTTTTCCAAAACTCAAGAAATCTCCCCCTCTTCTTTTTTTAAATGTAACAGTTAAAAACAAATTCTTAATTACAATGACGGCCTAGTAACAGTGGGTTAACAGCCTTGTTCAAGGGGCAGAATGACAGATTTTCACTAGTAACCTTTTCGGTTACTAGTCCAACGCTCTAATCACTAGGCTACCCTGCCGCCTCTACACTCTAACCACTAGGCTACCCTGCCGCCTCTACACTCTAACCACTAGGCTACCCTGCCGCCTCTACACTCTAACCACTAGGCTACCCTGCCGCCTCTACACTCTAACCACTAGGCTACCCTGCCGCCTCTACACTCTAACCACTAGGCTACCCTGCCGCCCCTACACTCTAACCACTAGGCTACCCTGCCGCCCCTACACTCTAACCACTAGGCTACCCTGCCGCCCCTACACTCTAACCACTAGGCTACCCTGCCGCCCCTACACTCTAACCACTAGGCTACCCTGCCGCCTCTACACTCTAACCACTAGGCTAACCTGCCGCCTCTACACTCTAACCACTAGGCTAACCTGCCGCCTCTACACTCTAACCACTAGGCTACCTGCCGCCTCTACACTCTAACCACTAGGCTACCCTGCCCCCTCTACACTCTAACCACTAGGCTACCCTGCCGCCCCTACACTCTAACCACTAGGCTACCCTGCCCCCTCTACACTCTAACCACTAGGCTACCCTGCCGCCCCTACACTCTAACCACTAGGCTACCCTGCCGCCTCTACACTCTAACCACTAGGCTACCCTGCCGCCTCTACACTCTAACCACTAGGCTACCCTGCCGCCCCTACACTCTAACCACTAGGCTACCCTGCCGCCTCTACACTCTAACCACTAGGCTAACCTGCCGCCTCTACACTCTAACCACTAGGCTAACCTGCCGCCTCTACACTCTAACCACTAGGCTACCTGCCGCCTCTACACTCTAACCACTAGGCTACCCTGCCGCCCCTACACTCTAACCACTAGGCTACCCTGCCGCCCCTACACTCTAACCACTAGGCTACCCTGCCGCCCCTACACTCTAACCACTAGGCTACCCTGCCGTCTCTACACTAACCACTAGGCTAACCTGCCGCCTCTACACTCTAACCACTAGGCTAACCTGCCGCCTCTACACTCTAACCACTAGGCTACCTGCCGCCTCTACACTCTAACCACTAGGCTACCCTGCCCCCTCTACACTCTAACCACTAGGCTACCCTGCCGCCCCTACACTCTAACCACTAGGCTACCCTGCCCCCTCTACACTCTAACCACTAGGCTACCCTGCCGCCCCTACACTCTAACCACTAGGCTACCCTGCCGCCTCTACACTCTAACCACTAGGCTACCCTGCCGCCTCTACACTCTAACCACTAGGCTACCCTGCCGCCCCTACACTCTAACCACTAGGCTACCCTGCCGCCTCTACACTCTAACCACTAGGCTAACCTGCCGCCTCTACACTCTAACCACTAGGCTAACCTGCCGCCTCTACACTCTAACCACTAGGCTACCTGCCGCCTCTACACTCTAACCACTAGGCTACCCTGCCCCCTCTACACTCTAACCACTAGGCTACCCTGCCGCCCCTACACTCTAACCACTAGGCTACCCTGCCGCCTCTACACTCTAACCACTAGGCTACCCTGCCGCCTCTACACTCTAACCACTAGGCTACCCTGCCGCCTCTACACTCTAACCACTAGGCTACCTGGCCGCCCCAAAGTGTTTTTAAAATACATGAAGTAATATTTGGGACATAGCCTTCCTGTGTTGATGAGCAGGTTGGACTCACAGAGGAAGGGGGGGGGGGTTACTCGAGACTGATCCCTACAGGGGCAGCATCTGAAATACCACCCTATCCCTATAGTGTGTTGTTGATATACCGATGACTTCTAACAGTTCGGTAGCATTTGGACGTTTTCCTTTTCTTCTTCTCTCATTTCACCTTTTCTTGTTGTGACAACAACACTCGTTGTGAGACAAGGAAGAAAGCAACAACAAAAAAACACACCCAGCGAAATGTGTTTAGTGAATAGGATGCCATTTGAGGCACAGGCGTGACAGTGAGAAGGTTATTCCTGCTTTACCCAAGGTGCCAAGCCACCATAATACCAGCTGTCCCGGTCAGTCAGAGGTTCATCAGGGTTGTATTCATTAGGGTACACCGTAGCAAAACGCTGTGCAAAAGGAAAACAAATCCTTATTGGACAAGCTCAGGTAGTCCCTTCTTGTTTCACACCCTTTTTTTCTGTTTTGGTGTCGAATTAATGAATACAGCCCACATGTGACTCGTCAGTAATCTGCAGATGAGTCCTCTGTGTTTAGGGGACAAGGATAGTCCAGCACTAACCACTAGGCTACCCTGTGTTTAGGGGACAAGGATAGTCCAACACTCTAACCACTAGGCTACCCTGTGTTTAGGGGACAAGGATAGTCCAACACTAACCACTAGTCTACCCTGTGTTTAGGGGACAAGGATAGTCCAACACTCTAACCACTAGGCTACCCTGTGTTTAGGGGACAAGGATAGTCCAACACTCTAACCACTAGGCTACCCTGTCTTTAGGGGACAAGGCTAGTCCAACACTCTAACCACTAGGCTACCCTGTGTTTAGGGGACAAGGATAGTCCAACACTCTAACCACTAGGCTACCCTGTGTTTAGGGGACAAGGATAGTCCAACACTCTAACCACTAGGCTACCCTGTGTTTAGGGGACAAGGATAGTCCAACACTCTAACCACTAGGCTACCCTGTGTTTAGGGGACAAGGATAGTCCAACACTCTAACCACTAGGCTACCCTGTGTTTAGGGGACAAGGATAGTCCAACACTAACCACTAGGCTACCCTGTGTTTAGGCGACAAGGATAGTCCAACACTAACCACTAGGCTACCCTGTGTTTAGGGGACAAGGATAGTCCAACACTCTAACCACTAGGCTACCCTGTGTTTAGGGGACAAGGATAGTCCAACACTCTAACCACTAGGCTACCCTGTGTTTAGCGGACAAGGATAGTCCAACACTAACCACTAGGCTACCCTGTGTTTAGGGGACAAGGATAGTCCAACACTAACCACTAGGCTACCCTGTGTTTAGGGGACAAGGATAGTCCAACACTAACCACTAGGCTACCCTGTGTTTAGGGGACAAGGATAGTCCAACACTCTAACCACTAGGCTACCCTGTGTTTAGGGGACAAGGATAGTCCAACACTAACCACTAGGCTACCCTGTGTTTAGGGGACAAGGATAGTCCAACACTCTAACCACTAGGCTACCCTGTGTTTAGGGGACAAGGATAGTCCAACACTCTAACCACTAGGCTACCCTGTGTTTAGGGGACAAGGATAGTCCAACACTCTAACCACTAGGCTACCCTGTGTTTAGGGGACAAGGATACAAGTAAAACACTCTAACCACGAGGCTACCCTGTGTTTAGGGGACAAGGATAGAACCACTCCTGTGTTTCCTGTGGTCCTGTTCTGCTTGTGATCCACTAAGGGGCCGGAGGGAGAGATGTGGAATGATGTCCGTGGCCTTGGTGACCCCCCAGCCTTGAAATACAATGCCTCCAGAGGGTTGAAGTTCAACAGTTATATTTACTGATAATTGTTTTTTAACTGTATAACATATGAAAGCCTGTTATAGTGTGTTCAGTGTGTGGCGGCGGTCTCTAACTGTTACTATGCAGATTATGGAGAAAGAGTGTGATTTCTGTGTGAATGACACCTGTTTCAGCCAATCAAAGTTAGTCCAATACTGTGTGTGCCAATAGGAATATGGAATGAAAAAAATAAGTGCAAAATCAAGTGAAACTTGATCAAATACAAAACAAAACTAAAGCAAACTGTGCATTTAGAGTATTGTATGAATACAGGGCCTTGCTTCAGCAAGAGTTTGGTCATTTAACAAAAACCTACTCCTATCGTTCGATCCCAACCTCGATCCCCAACCTCGATCCCCAACCTCGACCCCAACCTCGACCCCAACCTCGACCCCAACCTCGACCCCAACCTCGGCCCCCCACCTCGACCCCCCACCTCGACCCCAACCTCGACCCCAACCTCGACCCCCCATCTCGATCCCAACCTCGACCTCGACCCCAACCTCGACCCCCCCATCTCGATCCCAACCTCGACCCCAACCTCAACCCCAACCTCGATCCCAACCCAATGTCTGTAACCTACTATTCCGTAACCTACTCTTAACCATCTCTGGTGGAATGACTCCGTTATTCGTCTTTCCTATTGGCTACCTTGATCGTCATCGTCGTGGTCCCCACAGATGTTTGTCTCTACAACTTTAGTGACAACAAACCCAACCCCTTTTCGTTTCCTATCTATCGCTCAGAATGTAGTATTTTCTACATGCTCGATTTGATGCTCCCAGCCATTGTTAGTTTGTTGTCGGTGCCCGGAGTAGTAGACACATCAGTATTAGAAACGGTAACATTGCGTCCCATTGGTTAACATACAAAACCTCACATAAACTTTCTCCATAAAAGGTCAACCCTCCTTTTGTCTGTGTCTCTCTTCTACCTGCCAATCTGTACATTCATTTGAAACAAAGCTGTACATAAAACAACATACAGTAACTGTATATACAGTATATAATGGGGATATTATTGCACTGTGATAGGTAAAGAAGCTTTGCCCCCCCCCCCTCCTCTGTTGATTAAAAAAGGATATACTCTACTATAGTGTACATTTTGGAACATTTGTGATTTTTTTTCAACACCACAACAACGTTCCTTGATTCTTTGCATAGTAAAGTTCTGGAATGGTAGAGAATCTACATCGTAATCCAGAGCCGTATTTATAAAATGTCAATGTAAATGTACATGGCTCTGACTCTACCCATTCTATTTCTACGTGCTCATTCAGAGTTGGAAGAGTAATAGTCCGTTTTTTTTTTTTTTTCCTAATCTAATAACTATCACGTCAACTTTCAAAGGGATTTGTTTGTCGAAAGCCTAGTCCAGTAAACTGTAATATTATATTACAAAACTCCTATACCTGCCTCCCTGTAGACACGACTACTACAGAACTAAAATGGACCTCTCCATACTCTGGATGCGTCCTAAATGGTGCTCTGTTTCCAAATGGCACCCCTATTTAGTGCACTACTTTTGACCAGGGCCCCATAAGGCTTCGGGTGTAAAGTAGTGCACCGTAGAGAATAGGGTGCCATTTTAAAATGGCACCCTCACCCCCCCCCCCCCCCCCCCCAGTTTGACCTGTGTCACGTCATCCTATGGTTTAACTGCATTCTTTTCTATTCCAATGTATACCCAGCAACATTAAAACATATATATATATATACATACAAAACAACTGCAAAGGGCCTATCTACAACACCACATTATCAATGTCTTACGTGGGGGGGGGGGGGATGAAAAGTGTAACACTGTTTTGAAAACATCATTCCAGATATTATCTTTGGTATTTTTCTTCTAGCCTGTATACCTTTTCTTCTTCTTCTTCTTCTTCTTTTTTTGGTACAAATTACAATAAACACTTTTTTTTTAAGAGTAAACATAAGTAAGCTACTGTAATAATTAGATTATTCAAGGAACTCTTGTCAAAGTCAAAAGCTCGTTTTACATTTCAGCAATGCTTGATTACAACAACACATTTTGTTTCCAAAAGTTACAGACAAGTCTCTGGATTTTAGAATCCCTTTCACTTCCCTTTTATTTAAATAAATGTATAACGTGTTTTATAAGATGTAAGAATGAGAGGAAGAGGCAACAGTGAATTGTCCCTTCAATCTCCTCTCAGTAATCCCACTGTTGAGCTCTGAGCTTGATGGTCCTGGACTTTTCTATAAGCCAGCCAGCTAAATCAGTGGGTTTTTTAGTTGACTTTAAAATCACCAGACAGTTTGCTTCTATGTCCCAGCTGCATTGTAAGGGCATCGGGTTCTTTACTTTGTGGTCAACATTATTGTCCCAAAGCAACAAACACATAAGGTCAGTTCCTTTCAAAGTCCTTTCCTCCCCTGTGAGGCAGCACTGAGCACTCCATCTTAGATGCTCCTATAGGTCAATGAAATGAAGAATTATCCGAAACCCACCAGTCCCTTTTATCAATGTTGTTTTTTTTTTCTTTCTCTTATTTCGCTTAATGGTCCTTTCTCCTGACCCTCTCTCTCCGGCTCCCCCTAGAGGTCGGTGCCAAAACTGCCCCTCTTCACCCTCAGGCTGCCGCCCCAGCCCCGGGGACAGGTGTTGTGGGTACGCTGTAGTCCTGGAGACCTCAACCCAGAGTCCTCCGACTCCACCGAAGCATCCGAGTCAGTGAGGGACCTGGTGTTGTAGAGCCTTACTGGGGACCGGATCACCCCTGTAGGGGTGGGAGGAGGGCTGGCAAAGGGGGGGGACTGGCACCCCATGGCCCTGGACTGGTAGGGGCTGAAGGGGGGGTTTGGAGCTGCTGCTACTGTGGTCGTAGCCCTGGTGGTGCTGGTGGGTGGTGTTGTCACCTAGTGGGGAGATTGGGAGATTGAGGCCGCTCAGAGCACCTGGGGACGGGCTGTTTTTACGTTTGGCCGCGTTGATAATGTTCTTGGCTAACAGGCGATGGTTTGCCTTGGAGTTGTTGGGGCTGACGATGGGAGACTGGCATCTGGAACCCCAGGGAGGGGACAGGGGTGAGGGGGAGAGAGGAGAGGTGATGTTGCCTTGGTGAGAGGGTCTGGAAGAGGAAGAGTTGGGGATGGTGGTGGAGAAAGGCTTGGTTGTCTGGTTGATGTTAGGGGATTGACAGCGGGACCCCCAGGGAGATACAGGCGATATAGGTGAGGTGGTAGTGGATGGTTTAGGCCTGGATAAAGAGGCTGTAGAGAAGGGTTTGGTGGTCTGGTTGACCACCGCGGGGGACTGGCACCTTGTCTCCCAGGGTGGGGAGACAGGGGAGGTGGGTGTGGTGGTGCCCTGGTGGTGGGGCCTGGAAGAGGAGGAGGATTTCATGCTGGTCTGGGGGGTAGGGGACCGGACCCCACTGGGAGTGGGGGGTCCCTCTGGGCTGCTGAACCGACGGGTGAACTGGGGTGTCCTGGTGGGAGTGGGGGTGGTGTGGGTCGGGGTTGGAGGCGACTCCTTCCTCGTCTGTGGAGAGAGAGTAAAGAGTATAAAGACATGTGAATGTACAGAGACATGAATGTGAGACACTATGATGATGTTAAACTAGGTTAGAGAGACATGAATGGGAGGCCCCATGATGATGTTAAACTAGGTTAGAGAGACATGAATGTGAGACACCATGATGATGTTAAACTAGGTTAGAGAGACATGAATGTGAGACACCATGATGATGTTAAACTAGGTTAGAGAGACATGAATGTGAGACACCATGATGATGCTAAACTAGGGTAGAGAGATGAATGTAAGATAAACTAAAGGCCTTCTATGCTCGCTTCGAGGCAAGCAACACTGAAGCATCTATGAGAGCACCAGCTGTTACGGATGACTGTGTGATCACGCTCTCCGTAGCCGATGTGAGTAAGAGCTTTAAACAGAGAGAGCTTTCAGCCTGTATTAGTAGCCAATGTGTGGTGTTCAATGTAAGATGCGTTGTTAGATGCAAGAAACCACTATACAAAATAAAGTTAATTGTTCTTCCCATACCATTATTACAGAGAAAACAAATGATGCCTCTGCCTAATGGCTACTTAGCTCATTCTGTCTTGCGCTGCAAAAAAAAGTATCTTGCATACTAAGTCTTGCTTAGTTCATTTTGTTTCAGTATGTTGCATTAAACGTGGCTAATATTGGCAATTCACCCAGTAGAGGAAAACATTGATAGTGTTAACTAATGGGGTAAACTAGAAAGTTTATTTTGCACAATGGTGGTAAAACGATGATGAGACCAGCCAATAGGGAGGAGTTCAGAGACCTGGCAGTGTTGTGGCAGGACAACAACCTCTCCCTCAACGTCAGTAAGACAAAAGAGCTGATGATAGACTACAGTAATCAGGGGGAGTGTGCTCCCATTCACATCCACGTGACTGTAGTGGAGCGGGTCGAGAGCTTCACGTTCCTCTGTGTCCACATCACTAAGGATCTATCAACGTCCAAACACACCAACACAGTTGTGAAGAGGGCACGACAATGCCTCTTCCCCCTCAGGAGTCTGAAAAGATTTGGCATGGGCCCTCAGATTCTCCCCCCAAAAATCTACAGCTGCACCATCAAGAACATCTAGACTGGCTGCATCACCGCTTGGTATGGCAACTGCTTGGCATGCGACCGCAAGGCACAACAGAGGGTAGAGCGTATGGTGCCATCCAGGACCTCTATACCAGGCGGTGTCAGAGGAAGGTCCAAAAAACTGTAAAAGACTCCAGCCACCCAAGTCATACACCGTTCTCCCTGCTACCGCACGGCAAGCGGTACCAATGCACCAAGTCTGGAACCAACAGGACCCTGAATAGCTTCTACCCCCAAGCCATCAGACTTCTAAACAAGACTGCTAAATAGTAAATAAAATGGCTACTAAAATGGATACTTGTCCCAGACTACCTGTATTGACCCATTTGCACCAACTCTTGTGCACTGACTCTATGCACACACACACTGGACTCTACACCGACAACCCCAACGCACACACACACACACACCACATGCGCCCACACACACACATAACATGCACACACATGCGTACTGATGCCACACACACACACACTCTTTCACACTCACCACACACGCTGCTGATAGTCACTTTACCCTTACAAATATATACAGTACCTAGCTACCTCAATTACCTCGTACCCTTGTCCATTTCTCGGTACTGGTACTTCCTGTATATAGCCGTGTTATTTTCTACTTCCTGTATTGTCTACTCCCTGTATATAGCCATGGTATTTTCTACTTCCTGTATATAACCATGTTATTTTCTACTCCCTGTATATAACCATGTTATTTTCTACTCCCTGTATATAGCCATGTATTTTCTACTTCCTGTACATAGCCATGTTATTTTCTACTCCCTGTATATAGCCATGGTATTTTCTACTTCCTGTATATAGCCATGGTATTTTCTACTTCCTGTATATAGCCATGGTATTTTCTACTTCCTGTACTTAGCCATGGTATTTTCTACTTCCTGTACTTAGCCATGGTATTTTCTACTTCCTGTATATAACCATGGTATTTTCTACTTCCTGTATATAACCATGTTATTTTCTACTCCCTGTATATAGCCATGTTATTTTCTACTCCCTGTATATAGCCATGTTATTTTCTACTCCCTGTATATAGCTGTGTTATTTTCTACTTCCTGTACATAATCCTGTTATTTTCTACTTCCTGTACATAGCCATGTTATTTTCTACTTCCTGTATATAACCATGTTATTTTCTACTTCCTGTATATAGCCATGTTATTTTCTACTTCCTGTATATAGCCATGTTATTTTCTACTTCCTGTACATAGCCATGTTATTTTCTACTTCCTGTACATAGCCATGTTATTTTCTACTTCCTGTATATAGCTGTGTTATTTTCTACTTCCTGTACATAGCCATGTTATTTTCTACTTCCTGTATATAGCCATGTTATTTTCTACTCCCTGTACATAGCCATGTTATTTTCTACTCCCTGTATATAGCCATGTTATTTTCTACTCCCTGTATATAGCCATGTTATTTTCTACTTCCTGTATATAGCCATGGTATTTTCTACTTCCTGTATATAGCCATGTTATTTTCTACTCCCTGTATATAGCCATGTTATTTTCTACTTCCTGTATATAGCTATGTTATTTTTTATTTATTATTCACTGTGTCACTTTTTAATCTTATGTTTAACTCTGCATTGTTGGGAAGGGCCCATACGTAAACATGTCACTGTTTGTCTGCATCTGTTGTCTACGAAGCATGTGACATATCCGTACCTACTTAGGCCCTAAGGGTAACCTGTACCTTGAGCCTGGAGTGTTTTCATGCTAGACAAGAAAGGCCAATGGGTCATACCATTCTTTTGAAGGTAGGGGCCATGGGGTCATACTATTTGTCAGAATGCTTTTAACCCTTGGGGGCTTTTAGAAAGCTAAGACCCTTTCTTCACAAAAAAAAAACAGGTTGTGGAATGCAGTGTGATCACTCATATTGTACAGGGTGTTACCATTACCTTAAGAGAGAATCTTTTAAAACTGTTACATCTTTAAAAAAGACTGATTGTTGGTTTTGCTTTGATGTATTTATCTGGTGTTAGTCTTCAGGAATATGTATTTGTGTGGTGTCTATTGACTGTTTTCAAATGTTTTCCTGCAGAGATATACATGTGGTCGATGTACTATATTCTTCAGTAAACTATGGCAATAGAACATGATTATGGGTCTGATTATGGGTCTGATTATGGTTCTGATTATGGTTCTGATTATGGTTCTGATTATGGGTCTGATTATGGTTCTGATTATGGTTCTGATTATGGTTCTGATTATGGGTCTGATTATGGTTCTGATTATGGTTCTGATTATGGTTCTGATTATGGGTCTGATTATGGGTCTGATTATGGTTCTGATTATGGGTCTGATTATGGTTCTGATTATGGGTCTGATTATGGTTCTGATTATGGGTACTATAAAGGTAGATGAGTGGAAAACGTCAGGATAGAAGAAACAGACAATAGAAGAAAAAAAGACAAAACAAAAGAAAGAGGTTTCCAGGAAAACAGAAAGGATAAAGGTTTAATCAGGAGAGAAAAAGAAAGAGGTTTCCAGGAAAACAGAAAGGATAAAGGTTTAATCAGGAGAAAAAAAGAAAGAGGTTTCCAGGAAAACAGAAAGGATAAAGGTTTAATCAGGAGAGAAAAAGAAAGAGGTTTCCAGGAAAACAGAAAGGATAAAGGTTTAATCAGGAGAGAAAAAGAAACAGTCCAAAACAGGAAAAAAATTGAAGTTTTCTAGATACAGAATTGGAAAACAGAAATCAGCACATAAAAGAATAGAGAAACAGAACAACCAATGTCCTTGTTGTCAGCTAGATGGTTTAGTGATCAACACATCTGAAAACATTTGTTTTATTCTATATTGTTGTTCCATGAATAGGAAATGAGTGCATCAGAGATAAGATAAACCAGGAAGCTATACCTATTATTATTATTATTATTATTATTATTATTATTATTGTCCATTAGCTCCAAACACGTGTATGTTTTGAGGCTCCCCTATTTGGTTTTGGTAAACAACGCCCTAAATCTGAAAACAATCACGAGTTATATTTTCATTCTATGTCGTTCTACGTATAAACACTTCACCTGAAATTATTGCTCAGTCAAGTCGTAAAAAGCCATTTCAGATACCTTACGTCAAACTGGCACGCAGCAGTGTGTAAATGACTGACATCGACGGCCTCAGAGTCAGAGGCTCACAGGAAGCTAACAGCAGTCTATCATTTGGTAGTTCTCGTCTAAGGGCTGAGAAACTGAGAAACTGAGAATCAGAAGTCTAAGGTCGTGGTCCTTCTGTAGCTCAGTTGGTAGAGCATGGCGCTTGTAACGCCAGGGTAGTGGGTTCGATCCCCGGGACCACCCATACGTAGAATGTATGCACACATAACTGTAAGTCGCTTTGGATAAAAGCGTCTGCTAAATGGCATATATTATTATTATTATTATTATTCTAAGGTCTACGTCTCAAATGACACTCTGTTTCCTACATAGTGCACTACTCCTGCGCCTTATGGGCCCTGGTCAAAAGTAGTGCACTGTACAGGGAATAGGGGTGCCATTTCAAACAGCAGTCAGTCTATATTAGAAACAGAGACATTAAAAGGGAGTTCCCTGCCTGATACTTTCATGTCTGTAAGCTTGTATTAAATTACAAATCATAGATCATAAAATAGACGCCAGAGCATCTGTTAAAGGGATTTGTGTATCTTGTTTTCTTTGTTGGTCTCTGCTATTCTCTTCTTCTCTCTCTCTGCTATTCTCTTCTTCTCTCTCTCTCTGCTATTCTCTTCTCTCGCTTCTCTGCTATTCTCTTCTTCTCTCTCTCTCTCTGCTATTCTCTTCTCTCGCTTCTCTGCTATTCTCTTCTTCTCTCTCTCTCTCTGCTATTCTCTTCTCTGCTATTCTCTTCCTCTTCCTTCCTCTCTCTCTCTCTCTCTCTCTGCTATTCTCTTCTCTCTCTTCTCTGCTATTCTCTTCCTCTCTCTCTCTCTCTCTGCTATTCTCTTCTCTCTCTTCTCTGCTATTCTCTTCCTCTCTCTCTCTCTCTCTGCTATTCTCTTCTCTCTCTTCTCTGCTATTCTCTTCCTCTCTCTCTCTCTCTGCTATTCTCTTCCTCTCTCTCTCTCGCTCTCTTTCTTTCTCTTTCTCTTTGTATCAAGTCTTTCTGGAGACATGAAGGGGAAAAACACTGGATAAAGTGTGAACCCGAAGTTGACGGAAGTACACTCAGTGGTTTTTATATATTGTACTATTTGACAAATATTCCCCTGTTCATCTGACATTAAATAATGTTCCTTTTTCTGGGATTTGATTTAACCACTAATGAAGCAGCAAAACCATGAAAGCAAGATTCCACAAGGAACTCAAACAAAAATGTGTGGCTTTAAGTGAAGAGAAATAATCTATGTTGAGCTTTGTACTGTGAAATAACATCAACAGTGATGTCTAATCCTGTACTATCTAGGTATCTAATAAATCCACTGTGTGTATCGGTTGTTTCTGTTGTTTGCAATATAGTAAAATAAGGCTCTTTCTGTCCATCTGTTGTACTTTGGTCATGTTAACACAGTTCAGAGTAGAAACAGAGTCAAAGCAGAGTAGATCTATTGGTAGAAGAAGAAAGAAGGCCTCCACACCTGGGGTTCGATCCCTGCCCTCTTGGCAGAGAAGGTGGGTCTGGGTGCCTGGACGCTCGACCGAGGAGAGGCCACTCTCTCCGGAGAGAAGGCAGAGACAGGAGAGGTGATCCTGGGGTCCCTCAGCTGTGGAGTCCCCCCGTGTTGTGGAGGATAGTTATCCCCACCTCCAATTCCTCCTGATGGGGGCTGAAGTGAAGGGGACATGGTAGGCCTGAAGCGGGGCAGGCTGTTGTAGTTGTGTGATGGAGGGTTGGAGGAGGGCAGGGAGGCCTGCCTGGTGTAGGCCTCAGATGAGACCAGGGGTTTAGGTGGTGGCGGGGCCCCCCGGGGCAGAGCGCTCAGCAGGGTGCTGGTAGAGTCCTGGACTGGGTTGAAGATGAACAGGGAGGAGTTGAGCTGGTAGGGCTTGTGCCTGGAGAGATCCATCTCTATCTTGGTGCAGCCGTTCTCCAAGGGTGGTTCCTCGGGGACTGGGGCCGGAGTTTGAGCCTGCTGGCTGGGCCTCCTGTTCGAGGGCTGAGGGGTCTGGAGGGTCCGGGTCAGCCTGGCGCTGAGGTCAGTGTTGTTAGCAATAGCTTTGACCCGGCCAGGCATATTAGATGGATAGATCCAAGATGGCGGCAGAGACGCGGTGGGAGACGGAGACCTCATCTGGCCACCTCCACCACCGGAGACATTCTGGTTCTCCACTACGTACTTCTCCATCCTGGACTGGCGCTTAGCGAATAGCTCGGCCCCCTTCCCTGATGCGTTGGTCAGGATCTGCTCTGGCTGGTGCTGCCCCCTGGGCTCCCTGGTCCTGGAGCTCTTGAGACAGGAGGACCACTCCGGCACGTTGGCAGCCTCCGCCTTCACCTCCTCCCTGGCTAGGAAGTTAGAGGCCTCGGCCCCCAGAGCCAGCAGCTCCTCCTCTGGGGCTGAGTCGGGAACGGAGCGGAGGCCGTGCTTCTTCCTATCATCGTTCCCCTGGACCAGAGAGAGGAGTTCAGGGTTGGGTGCCATGACAGGCTTCTCCTTAAAGGTGAACATGGACTTCCTGGCTGTCGACGATCGTCTGATGGCCGCCGCCCCTTCCTCCAGGATTCCCGTTTTGATTGGCTGCTGCTGGTTCTGTTGACCAATAGGCTGAGGGGTGAAGGGGACAAAGGTGTTGGCTCTGGGGGAACTTGGAGGAGGGATGTTGTGGGTGACAGGAGGGTTGGGGGGTAGATACTGGGACACTGGGGCAGCTGTAGGAGCAGGGTTGTACTGGGAGACGGGTGTAGATCTAGGGAACATGACGGTAGACATGGCTGGAGGACTGGAGAGAGACTGGGAGGGAGAAGGAGGAGGATGGATGGGGAAGGCTGGGAGAGGAGGCATGGGGTATGAGGGAGGAGGGGGAGGAGGGGAGAAGGCTACGGGGCGAGTGGCAGTGAAAGGAGGGAGAGGGGGAGTGGAGTCTGAGGAAGCTGGGGGAAGAGTTGGGGTAGGATAAGAGGGAGCTGGAGGTATGTTGTTATCCATGACGGGACTCCTGGCCTCTGGGGACTTGGGTTGTACGGTGGGCGGGGAGAAGAAGGGTCTGGCTGTCCGGTTGACGATGGTGGGGGCCTGTCTGGACAGGGACATAGAAACTCGGCCTCCATTATGGATCTCTCCAGCAGAGCCCTGGGTGCTGTGGAAGCCATTACGGGTCTCAGGGGGAGCTGTGGGGTATGTGTATGACCCTCTATTCATCCCCACTTCCTCTCTGACTGGACCGGTGTTGTTTTCATTTACTGACATAATCTCATCCTTCACTTCACCCTCAATATCCTCGTATATTTCCTCTCTTTCTCTCTCTCCACTCCTCTCTTCCTCCTCCCCTTGTCTCTCGTTCACCGGCTTGAAGTGTCTCTCCTGTGTCACTGTTTCCACTTCCTCGTAGATGTGCTCGTCACCTGGGTCCTTCATGACGTCACTTCCGGTGACCTCACTTCCAGAGGGTGGCGACCAGAGTGGTTGTTTTATCCCGCTGCAGTTCAGTTGTCTGTCTGTCTTTGTCCCCTCACTAGGTCCCCCTCGCTCTTCTTCCCATGTCAGGTTGTTGTTCCTGGTGTCTCCGTCTCTCTCCTCTCGCTCCTCTTCCCTCGTTCTTTCCCCGCAGCTCTCTAGCGTGAAGGCGTTGACTCTCTGCTGGCGGCGGTTGAAGAGCTGGACTCCGCGGGAGTTGGAGCAGCCAGACGGGATGGTCAACTGGGCAGCGATGATCTGTGACCTCACCCTCGCCTCCTTCAACTCCTTCTCTGATAGGCTGGCGCTACGTGTCAGGTCTGGAGGGGATAGAGGAAGGGAAAGTAAGCGAGAGGAGGAGGGGGAGAGAGGGATGCAGGAAGAGAGAGAGAGGAGAGAGAAGGAGTGATGGAGGATGGTGGGGAGAGAGAGATGCAGGAAGAGAGAGAGGAGAGAGAAGGAGTGATGGAGGATGGTGGGGAGAGAGAGATGCAGGAAGAGAGAGAGGAGAGAGAAGGAGTGATGGAGGATGGTGGGGAGAGAGAGATGCAGGAAGAGAGAGAGGAGAGAGAAGGAGTGATGGAGGATGGTGGGGAGAGAGAGATGCAGGAAGAGAGAGAGGAGAGAGAAGGAGTGATGGAGGATGGTGGGGAGAGAGAGATGCAGGAAGAGAGAGAGGAGAGAGAAGGAGTGATGGAGGATGGTGGGGAGAGAGAGAGAGAAATCAAGATTGTTATTTGATGACAGCAACAAAAGCTTGTACAAATTCATTGAACTCATAACCCCAGAACAGACTGGGGACGTGTGTTAGTTAGCTATCATCTTTTACAGAAAACAAAATAAACAATTTCAACACCTCTGTTGAAAGCGTTCCCTCAACAATAAGCTTGGTAAATGTTCAAACTAATGTGAACCAACGAGGACAAGGTTTTAACAAGTCTGAGGAGACAGTAACATAAATTCACTTATTCCACATTTAGTTGTGTTACAGGCTGAATTCATAACGGATAACATTATTTTACCCCCTCACCTATCGACACATAAAACCTCATAATGACAAAGTGAAAACATTATTTTACCCCCTCACCTATCGACACATAAAACCTCATAATGACAAAGTGAAAACATTATTTTACCCCCTCACCTATCGACACATAAAACCTCATAATGACAAAGTGAAAACATTATTTTTTTGAGTCTTTTTCAAATTTACTGAAAAAATGAAATACAAAAAATACCTAATTTACATAAGTATTGACACGGCTGAATCAATGCATGTTAGAATATACCATTGTAAGTCTCTAAGAGTTTTGTACACCTGGATTGTACACCTGGATTGTACACCTGGATTGTACACCTGGATTGCACACCTGGATTGCACACCTGGATTGCACACCTGGATTGCACACCTGGATTGCACACCTGGATTGCACACCTGGATTGTACACCTGGATTGTACACCTGGATTGCACACCTGGATTGCACACCTGGATTGCACACCTGGATTGTACACCTGGATTGTACACCTGGATTGCACACCTGGATTGCACACCTGGATTGCACACCTGGATTGTACACCTGGATTGCACACCTGGATTGCACACCTGGATTGCACACCTGGATTGCACACCTGGATTGTACACCTGGATTGCACACCTGGATTGCACACCTGGATTGTACAATATTCGCACATTATTATTTTCTAAATTCTTCCATCTCTGTCAAGTTGGTTATTGATCATTGCAAGACAGCCATTTTCAAGTCGTGCCATAGATTTTCAAGACGATTTAAGTCAAAACAGTAACTAGGCCACTCGGGAACATTCAATGTCGTCTTGATAAGCAAATCCAGTGTATAATTGGCTTTGTGTTTAAGGTTAATGTCCCGCTGAAAAGTGAATTTGTGTCCCAGTGTTTGTTGGAAAGCCTCTAGGATTTTGCAGCTGCTTAGCTCTATTCCGTTTTATTTTATTTTATTATCCTAAAATAAACTCCCTAGTCCTTGCCAATGACAAGCATACCCATAACATGATGCAGCCACCACCATGATTGAAAATATGAAGAGTGGTAATAACTTCACCATGCTCAAAGAAATACTTGTCAGCTTTTTTTTTATCGTAAAAAAAAAGAAAAAAAAATGTATCTACCAATAGGTGAGTTTCTTTGTGAGGCACTGTAAAACGTTCATGGTTTTTGTGTTCACTGCTTGACTGAGGGCCTTAACAGATAGCTGTATGTCTGGGGTACAGAGATGAGGTAGTCATTCAAAATGTACATTAAACACTATTATTGCACACAGTGCAACTCATTATTATTATGCACTTTTTTTAGTTATTGATTCAAGACATTTCAGCTTTTCATTTTTTTAAATAATTTGTAGAAATTACAAAAAACATAATTCCACTTTGACATTATGGGGTATTGTGTGTAGGCCAGTGACATATTAATCTCAATTTAATTCATTTTAAATTCAGGCTTTAGCACAACAACGTGGGAAAAAGTCAAGAGGTTTGAAAACATTTTGAGGGCAATGTAGCTGTACTGTTTAAAAAGTCAGTGTAGCTGTACTATTTAAAAAGTCAGTGTAGCTGTACTATTTAAAAAGGCAGTGTAGCTGTACTATTAAAAAAGGCAGTGTAGCTGTACTATTTAAAAAGGCAGTGTAGCTGTACTATTTAAAAAGGCAGTGTAGCTGTACTGATTAAAAAGGCACATAATTGTTTCTGCTACATATGGTTATCATTACCTGGTGCTGTACTGTGTAATCCCTCCAACCAAATGTGGTAGTTAGTTAGTTAGTTAGTTAGTTAGTTAGTTAGTTAGTTAGTTAGTTAGTTAGTTAGTTAGTTAGTTAGTTAGTTAGTTAGTTTAGTTAGTTTAGTTCACGGACTGGTTTGGTGTTTCACTGTTCAGACTGGCACTAGTAAGACTCTCTGACTAGACTGTGGACAAATGTTTAAACAAACACTTTCACAAAAGAGAACATCCTGCTCGACAAAAGTGGAACAAATACTACAGGTCTTAGGTTGAACCTTTTACTGCAGTGGGATAAATCAGGGTCACAGAGTGTTTCTTGGTAGTCCTAAACAAATCTACTTTGAAACAAAAGTATTACACCTCACACACACGGTTATGGGCTTAAGAAAAGAAGACACCTGTACCGTGTCAGATAAAGAGTTGAAATGTATCACATTTTGAGTTTTCATCCCAATATTACACTTTATATACGTCACAGAAGACTGAAATAAAACAAAAACTATTTGAGATAAAATGCTGGATTGTGAGTTAATAAAAATAAATAAATATTCCACCCATGAGGCCACAAGGTCACTTGATTCAGGAAAGGACTACAAAAAACATGATTTTCATGTGTTTTAAATGTGTTTCCACACTTATGAGGATGGCATAACACTGTGAAATTGTGAAAATATATATGCCATTTAGCAGACGCTTTTATCCAAAGCGACTTACAGTCATGTGTGCATACATTCTACATATGGGTGGTCCCGGGGATCGAACCCACTACCCTGGCGTTACAAGTGCCATGCTCTACCAACTGAGCTACAGATGAGCATGTCCTTTTAGTGTAAAACTGACTGAAATATCAGCCTGTTTTGATGGGATGAAGCGTTGGGCTTTCCACGGTGACATCACCATGCTGTAAATTAGTTTATAGACCAATAAGAAAGAGTTTCAAACCTCTCTGCCAATAAAAGCTAGATTTGAAGTTTTACCCTCCCCACTCAGACCACTCCCACCAAAATTGCTATTTGGCTTAAGAAGCAATTTGTTGTTCCTTTTTGCCAATTCTTTTGAAAATAAACACGTTAAGGTACTTCATTTTTTTACTCAGATAAAAATGCCTGCATTGGATATTTAAGGTTCAGGTTTAGCAACGAGGAAAGCATTTCAGACAAAATCAACTATTTTTTATTCAGTAATATAATATGTTGACGATGATGACTTGGCACCGAGGCACCTTATTTAAACAATGTGATTTTTAAAAAACAACAACAACAACAACAACAACATAAAACAGTGTTTCTGTTGAAAATGGAGGCTTGGTTTTATTATCCGAGTTTAAGAGCTCCGTTCAGAGCAGGAGAAAGTTTTTCTTCTCTACCATCTGGTCTCTCACCAAGCATTCCAGAACATTCCCTCTCAGCGTTCCCAAATGGCACCCTATTCCCGACATAGTGCACTACTGTGGGACCGGAGCCCTATGGGGCACTGTATAAGGAATAGGATAGGGAATAGGGTTCTATTTGGGACTAAATCACTGCCTCAGTCAGTCTCTGAGTCTCGGGCATGACTTTATAATGTCTTCAAGGCTGTAGATCAACCCTTTATTAATCGTAAACCATTTCATCCACAGGTCTATGTTCAATACCGTTTCATCCACAGGTCTATGTACCTCTCCATTTCATCCACAGGTCTATGTACCTCTCCATTTCATCCACAGCTCTATGTACCTCCCCATTTTATCCACAGCTCTATGTACCTCTCCATTTCATCCACAGCTCTACGTACCTCTCCATTTCATCCACAGCTCTATGTACCTCTCCATTTCATCCACAGCTCTACGTACCTCCCCATTTCATCCACAGCTCTACGTACCTCTCCATTTCATCCACAGCTCTACGTACCTCTCCATTTCATCCACAGCTCTACGTACCTCTCCATTTCATCCACAGCTCTACGTACCTCTCCATTTCATCCACAGCTCTACGTACCTCTCCATTTCATCCACAGCTCTACGTACCTCTCCATTTCATCCACAGCTCTACGTACCTCTCCATTTCATCCACAGCTCTACGTACCTCTCCATTTCATCCACAGATCTACATACCTCTCCATTTCATCCACAGCTCTACGTACCTCTCCATTTCATCCACAGCTCTACGTACCTCTCCATTTCATCCACAGCTCTATGTACCTCCCCATTTCATCCACAGCTCTATGTACCTCTCCATTTCACCCACAGCTCTATGTACCTCTCCATTTCATCCACAGGTCTATGTACCTCTCCATTTCATCCACAGGTCTATGTACCTCTCCATTTCATCCACAGCTCTATGTTCCTCTCCATTTCATCCACAGCTCTATGTACCTCTCCATTTCATCCACAGGTCTATGTACCTCTCCATTTAATCCACAGCTCTATGTACCTCTCCGTTTCAGCCACAGGTCTATCTATGTTCAATACCGTTTCAGCCACAGGTCTATGTACCTCTCCATTTAATCCACAGCTCTATGTACCTCTCCGTTTCAGCCACAGGTCTATCTATGTTCAATACCATTTCAGCCACAAGTCTATGTACCTCTCCATTTAATCCACAGGTCTATGTACCTCTCCATTTCATCCACAGGTCTATGTACCTCTCCATTTCATCCACAAGTCTATCTATGTTCAATACCCTTTCAGCCACAGCTCTACGTACCTCTCCATTTCATCCACAGGTCTATGTACCTCTCCATTTCATCCACAGCTCTATGTACCTCTCCACTTCATCCACAGCTCTATGTACCTCTCCACTTCATCCACAGCTCTATGTACCTCCCCATTTCATCCACAGGTCTATGTACCTCTCCATTTCATCCACAGGTCTATGTACCTCTCCATTTCATCCACAGGTCTATGTACCTCTCCATTTCATCCACAGGTCTACGTACCTCTCCATTTCATCCACAGGTCTACGTACCTCTCCATTTCATCCACAGCTCTACGTACCTCTCCATTTCATCCACAGCTCTATGTACCTCTCCATTTCATCCACAGCTCTATGTACCTCTCCATTTCATCCACAGCTCTACGTACCTCTCCATTTCACCCACAGCTCTATGTACCTCTCCATTTCACCCACAGCTCTATGTACCTCCCCATTTCATCCACAGCTCTATGTACCTCTCCATTTCATCCACAGCTCTATGTACCTCTCCATTTCATCCACAGCTCTATGTACCTCTCCATTTCATCCACAGCTCTATGTACCTCTCCATTTCATCCACAGCACTATGTACCTCTCCATTTCATCCACAGCTCTATGTACCTCTCCATTTCATCCACAGCTCTATGTACCTCTCCATTTCATCCACAGCTCTATGTACCTCTCCATTTCATCCACAGCTCTATGTACCTCTCCATTTAATCCACAGCTCTATGTACCTCTCCATTTAATCCACAGGTCTATGTACCTCTCCATTTAATCCACAGGTCTATGTACCTCTCCATTTCATCCACAGGTCTATGTTCAATACCGTTTCAGCCACAGGTCTATGTACCTCTCCGTTTCAGCCACAGGTCTATCTATGTTCAATACCGTTTCAGCCACAGGTCTATGTACCTCTCCGTTTCAGCCACAGGTCTATGTACCTCTCCGTTTCAGCCACAGGTCTATGTACCTCTCCGTTTCAGCCACAGGTCTATGTACCTCTCTGTTTCAGCCACAGGTCTATCTATGTTCAATACCGTTTCAGCCACAGGTCTATGTACCTCTCCATTTCATCCACAGCTCTATTTACCTCTCCGTATCAGCCACAGGTCTATCTATGTTCAATACCGTTTCAGCCACAGGTCTATGTACCTCTCCGTTTCAGCCACAGGTCTATGTACCTCTCCGTTTCAGCCACAGGTCTATGTACCTCTCCGTTTCAGCCACAGGTCTATGTACCTCTCTGTTTCAGCCACAGGTCTATCTATGTTCAATACCGTTTCAGCCACAGGTCTATGTACCTCTCCATTTCATCCACAGCTCTATTTACCTCTCCGTATCAGCCACAGGTCTATGTTCTATACCATTTCAGCCACAGGTCTATGTTCCATACCATTTCAGCCACAGCTCTATGTACCTCTCCGTTTCAGCCACAGGTCCATGTTCCATACCGGTTCAGCCACAGATCTATGTTCCATACAGTTTCAGCCACAGGTCTATGTACCTCTCCATTTCATCCACAGGTCTATGTTCCATACCGTTTCAGCCACAGGTCTATGTTCCATACCGTTTCAGCCACAGGTCTATGTTCCATACCGGTTCAACCACAGGTCTATGTTCCATACCGGTTCAGCCACAGGTCTATGTTCCATACCGGTTCAACCACAGGTCTATGTTCCATACCGGTTCAGCCACAGGTCTATGTTCCATACCGTTTCAGCCACAAACCTTCAACCTCTCTCCACATCAAGACTATCCAGACAGGCAAACCATCAACCTCTCTCCACATCACAACCATCCAGGCAGGCAAACCATCAACCTCTCTCCACATCACGACCATCCAGACAGGCAGACCTTCAACCTCTCTCCACATCACGGCCATCCAGACAGGCAAAACTTCAACCTCTCTCCACATCACGGCCATCCGGGCAGACAAACCTTCAACCTCTCTCCACATCACGACCATCCAGACGGGCAGACCTTCAACCTCTCTCCACATCACGGCCATCCAGACAGGCAAAACTTCAACCTCTCTCCACATCACGGCCATCCAGACAGGCAAAACTTCAACCTCTCTCCACATCACGGCCATCCAGACAGGCAAAACTTCAACCTCTCTCCACACCACGACCATCCAGACAGCTACTGTACATCGACTGATGGGAACCACGGTGTCCTAGTCAATCACAACAACGACTAAACCAGCCAACCAGCTGGCTCCAAACTCTGACTTGGGGTCTGCATTCCACATGGCACCCTATCCCCTACCTGTAGTCCACTACTTTTGACCAGAACCTTATGGAAAAGTAGTGGACTATATAGGGAATAGGGCACCATTTGGGACACACTTAGCTTTCCCAGGGTGTTCATATTAAAGGCAGATCTTCCTGGCTCTGAGTGGGTCTTAGATTAAATAGCATGATGATCCCTCCAACTACAGTTTACAGCCAGTAGACCAGACCAGACCAGACCAGGAAGGGGGGGGGGGGGCAGAGAGAGATAGAGAGTGGGGGAAGGAGAGTTAGAGTGATAGAGGGCGAGGGAGAGAGCGAGTGGACTATGTAGCGAATAGGGTGCCATTTGGGACTCAATACACCTATCAGGTGACGCATAGTTGCGCAAACACACAAACCATCAATCAAGAGCATTCTGATATGATAATGAAATATTGACGACCCAAAATAGTTATTTTCTCCTGACGTTTGCTTTGTGCAATGGTAGGACACACTGAGTTATGTGTGCGCAGTACAATTGAATAAATTGTAATGATTTAGGCATTTAATGACCGTTATTTGGTAAATATATTAACCCAAAAGGGGCGGCAGGTAGCCTAGTCGTTAAAGCTTTGGACTGGTAACTGAAATGTTGCTAGATCACATCCCCGAGCTGCCAAGGTACAAAACTTTTCGTTCTGCCCCTGAATAAAGCAGTTAACACACTGTTCCTAGGCTGTCATTGTAAATAAGAACTTGTTCTTAACTAACTTACCTAGTTAAATAAAGGTAAAATAAAAAATGCCAAAAAGTGACGAGTGCAAAGCAGAAATATGATGACAGTCAACCGTTTTCTAACCGTTTTTGTTTGTAGACTAAACTTCAGACAGAAATCACAGATGTCATATGGCCATGAAGTAGCGTGGATTCAATTTTCCACTACATTAAATTACCGCATCACATGGTAGAACATTCATCAAGTGTGAATTCAATCCCATTTACGAGAGAAAAAGTTACACTATGGAAAGTTCATTAAACATCCATAAACGTTATTTCACCGCACATACCTGGATAAATAAAGAAAAGGCACATTCTAAGTTACAAAATCATTCAACTTCTCTCTAGCTTTAAAAACTAAAGGAAAACGTCAGAGTTTAGAGTGGAAATACATTTACCGATACGTTTTCTGCTCTCACGAGGAAGTTACAAAGTAACTTTACCACTCCCTTTTTAGTCTTTCCTTACCTTTTAAAAAGTCAGCGACCTCCGCTCTTTAGTTACCGTTCCACAAGCTTTTCCAATTGAACTGTATCTGCTTCCCCCACACCCCCCTTTCTGCTGCTCTGCTCGACAGAGGATCGGATTTCGTTTTCGTTGCAAAAGCTGCTGGTCCCAACAGCGCGCACAGCACAGGCTCAACTCGCCTCCATCCAGTCCAGCGCGCGCGCGCACACACACACACACACGCACACGCACGCACACACATGCACACGCACGCGCGCGCGCGCACACACACACACACACACACACGCACAAACTGACTTCACATTGACTGTGGCGCAAGACAGAGCAGTTCCAGAGGTTGAATAGTGCCATCATAGAGATGATAGTAGATTATTTGTACATTTCCAAACGTAGACTGTATTTCAGATTGATTATGTATGACACTCAGAATAGGAGTGAAACTAGAAAGATAAACACATAAATCCCCTTGATCACCAGTGAGATGTAGAGATCATATGGGTGATGATACAATCTGACAAACTTTAGCCTAGCCTAGTGGCTAGAGCGTTGGACTAGTAACCGAAAGGTTTCTGGATCGAATCCCTGAGCTGACAAGGTATAAATCTGTCATTCTGCACCTGAACAAGGCAGTTAACCCACTGGGTAGAGAACATGTTGAGTTACACCAAGAACAAGAGGAGGGTAGAGACCATGTTGAGTCAGACCAGGAACAAGAGGAAGGGTAGAGACCATGTTGAGTTAGACCAGGAACCAGAGGAGGGTAGAGACCATGTTGAGTCAGACCAGGAACAAGAGGAAGGTAGAGACCATGTTGAGTCAGACCAGGAACCAGAGGAGGGTAGAGACCATGTTGAGTCAGACCAGGAACAAGAGGAAGGTAGAGACCATGTTGAGTTAGACCAGGTACCAGAGGGGGGTAGAGACCATGTTGAATCAGACCAGGAACCAGAGGAGGGTAGAGACCATGTTGAGTTATAACAGGTACCAGAGGGGGGTAGAGACTTTGTTGAGTCAGACCAGGAACCAGAGGAGGGTAGAGACCATGTTGAGTTAGACCAGGAACCAGAGGAGGGTTGAGACCATTTATTTTTTATTTATTTTTATTTTACCTTTATTTAACCAGGCAAGTCAGTTAAGAACAAATTCTTATTTTCAATGACGGCCTAGGAACAGCGGGTTAACTGCCTGTTCAGGGGCAGAACAACAGATTTGTACCTTGTCAGCTCGGGGGTTTGAACTTGCAACCTTCCGGTTACTAGTCCAACGCTCTAATCACTAGGCTACCCTGCCGCACCATGTTGAGTTAGACCAGGTACCAGAGGAGGGTAGAGACTATGTTGAGTTAGACCAGGAACTAGATGGTAGAGACCATGTTGATTAGACCAGGAACCAGAGGAGGGTAGAGACCATGTTGAGTTATAACAGGTACCAGAGGGGGGTAGAGACCATGTTGAGTCAGACCAGGTACCAGAGGAGGGTAGAGACCATGTTGAGTTAGACCAGGAACTAGACGGTAGAGACCATGTTGAGTCAGACCAGGAACCAGAGGAGGGTAGAGACTATGTTGAGTTAGACCAGGAACTAGATGGTAGAGACCATGTTGATTAGACCAGGTACCAGAGGAGGGTAGGGACCATGTTGAGTCAGACCAGGAACCAGAGGAGGGTAGAGACCATGTTGAGTTAGACCAGGTACCAGAGAAGGGTAGAGACCATGTTGAGTCAGACCAGGAACCAGAGGAGGGTAGAGACCATGTTGAGTTAGACCAGGAACTAGATGGTAGAGACCATGTTGAGTTAGACCAGGAACCAGATTAGGGTAGAGACCATGTTGAGTCAGACCAGGAACCAGAGGAGGGTAGAGACCATGTTGAGTCAGACCAGGAACCAGAGGAGGGTAGAGACCATGTTGAGTCAGACCAGGAACCAGAGGAGGGTAGAGACCATGTTGAGTTAGACCAGGAACCAGAGGAGGGTAGAGACCATGTTGAGTTAGACCAGGAACCAGAGGAGGGTAGAGACCATGTTGAGTCAGACCAGGAACCAGAGGAGGGTAGAGACCATGTTGAGTTAGACCAGGAACCAGAGGAGGGTAGAGACCATGTTGAGTTAGACCAGGAACCAGAGGAGGGTAGAGACCATGTTGAGTCAGACCAGGAACCAGAGGAGGGTAGAGACCATGTTGAGTTAGACCAGGAACCAGAGGAGGGTAGAGACCATGTTGAGTTAGACCAGGAACCAGAGGAGGGTTGAGACCATTTCTTTTTTAATTATTTTTATTTTACCTTTATTTAACCAGGCAAGTCAGTTAAGAACAAATTCTTATTTTCAATGATGGCCTAGGAACAGCGGGTTAACTGCCTGTTCAGGGGCAGAACGACAGATTTGTACCTTGTCAGCTCGGGGGTTTGAACTTGCAACCTTCCGGTTACTAGTCCAACGCTCTAACCACTAGGCTACCCTGCCGCACCATGTTGAGTTAGACCAGGTACCAGAGGAGGGTAGAGACCATGTTGAGTCAGACCAGGAACCAGAGGAGGGTAAAGACCATGTTAAGTTAGACCAGGAACCAGAGGGGGGTAGAGACCATGTTGAGTTACACCAGGAACCAGAGGAGGGTAGAGACCATGTTGAGTCAGACCAGGAACCAGAGGAGGGTAAAGACCATGTTAAGTTAGACCAGGAACCAGAGGGGGGTAGAGACCATGTTGAGTTACACCAGGAACCAGAGGAGTGTAGAGACCATGTTGAGTCAGACCAGGAACCAGAGGAGGGTAGAGACCATGTTAAGTTAGACCAGGAACCAGAGGGGGGTAGAGACCATGTTGAGTTAGACCAGGTGCCAGAGGTTAAAGACCATGTTGAGTTAGACCAGGAACCAGAGGGGGGTAGAGACCATGTTGAGTTAGACCAGGTGCCAGAGGTTAAAGACCATGTTGAGGTAGACCAGGTGCCAGAGGTTAAAGACCATGTTGAGTTAGACCAGGTGCCAGAGGTTAAAGACCATGTTGAGTTAGACCAGGTGCCAGAGGTTAAAGACCATGTTGAGGTAGACCAGGTACCAGAGGTTAAAGACCATGTTGAGGTAGACCAGGTGCCAGAGGTTAAAGACCACGTTGAGTTAGACCAGGTACCAGAGGTTAAAGACCATGTTGAGGTAGACCAGGTGCCAGAGGTTAAAGACCATGTTGAGGTAGACCAGGTGCCAGAGGTTAAAGACCATGTTGAGTTAGACCAGGTGCCAGAGGTTAAAGACCATGTTGAGGTAGACCAGGTACCAGAGGGTAAAGACCATGTTGAGTTAGACCAGGTGCCAGAGGGGGGTAAAGACCATGTTGAGTTAGACCAGGAACTAGATGGTAGAGACCATGTGTACAGCTGGTGGGTTGTACCATGTTGAGTTAGACCAGGAACTAGATGGTAGAGACCATGTGTACAGCTGGTGGGTTGGACCATGTTGAGTTAGACCAGGTGCCAGAGGTTAGAGACCATGTGTACAGCTGGTGGGTTGGACCATAGGAAGATCCTCTAGGCCCTTTAGGAAAGTTAGGTTAGGCACCTGACCTTCTTTTCTCTGTGGAGAGAGAGAAGGGAGTGTCTTCCTGTCCACATGCCCGCTCTCTCTCTCTCTCTTGTCGGGGCTAGGTGACTCAGACCTCTTCCTGCCTACCTCCCTGTCTGCCTCCTTGTCTGTCTGTCAGCCCTCTCCAGGCGATCCCTCTCTGTCTGGCCTCTCCAGGCAGTCCCTCTCTGTCTCTCCTCTCCAGGCGGTCCCACTCTGTCTGGCCTCTCCAGGCGGTCCCTCTCTGTCTGGCCTCTCCAGGCGTTCCCTCTCTGTCTGGCCTCTCCAGGCGGTCCCTCTCTGTCTGTCCTCTCCAGGCGGTCCCTCTCTGTCTGTCCTCTCCAGGCGGTCCCTCTCTGTCTGGCCTCTCCAGGCGTTCCCTCTCTGTCTGGCCTCTCCAGGCGTTCGCTCTCTGTCTTGCCTCTTCAGGCGTTCCCTCTCTGTCTGGCCTCTCCAGGCGTTCCCTCTCTGTCTGTCCTCTCCAGGCGGTCCCTCTCCGTCTGGCCTCTCCATGTGGTATCTCTCTGTCTGGCCTCTCCAGGCGTTCCCATCTCTGTCTGGCCTCTCCATGTGGTATCGCTCTGTCTCTCCTCTCCAGGTGGTCCCTCTCTGTCTGTCCTCTCGAGGTGGTCCCTCTCTGTCTTCCCTCCGTGAACTCCAGAGTCCTTCTCTCTGGGCTTCAACCTGCAGGGAGGGACAGGAACTTCCTTTGCTTTCCTCCAACAGAGACACAACTTGGCCCTTGGCAATGAGGCTCCCTCCCACTGTCGTAACTTCCCTCTCACTCTGGTCTGACCTGAGTCTTTCGCTCTCTCAATTCAAAAGGGCTTCCTTGGAATTGGGAAACATATGTTTACATTGCCAAAGCCAATCTCTGCCTTTCTTCTTGGGATCCAATTTTTTCGAAGGTGCGCTCGCACAAAAAAAGACTTTAAACATTGTGTGTGCCAGTTTTCTCACAGAGAGGTTGTTATTTATACATTTTGAACTCCACGCAAATCTCAGACCAGGAGAATGAACAGCTGCTGTTCTTATGAGGGAAGTGGAGGCGTTTGATGCACAGGAATCATAAGAACGGCAGGCTAATAAAACCATAACTTACTGTTACTATTACTATTGTTATATAGGACTAAATCACAATCACATTACAGGACATGTCACTTTTCTGACATGACTGGTTTAATTCCCAATACAAAACCAATTCTATGCTAATTCTAATTCTAACATTTTAATTTTAATTTTAACTGCAAAACATGCTTGAAAGTAAATAAACCTGTAGCCGATTTAATATATTTGCAAGTATGGGTGTAAGATACAGTATTGCTGAGTGATAGGAGCTCATCGTCATGTGATAGGAGCTCAACGTCATGTGATAGGATCTCAACGTCATGTGATAGGATCTCAACGTCATGTGATAGGATCTCAACGTCATGTGATAGGAGCTCAACGTCATGTGATAGGACCTCAACGTCATGTGATAGGACCTCAACATCATGTGATAGGATCTCAACGTCATGTGATAGGACCTCAACGTCATGTGATAGGACCTCAACATCATGTGATAGGATCTCAACGTCATTTGATAGGATCTCAACGTCATGTGATAGGACCTCAACGTCATGTGATAGGAGCTCAACGTCATGTGATAGGAGCTCAACGTCACAGTCCATTTAATCTTAGACTCTATACCAAGGCAAGAGATAGAAACACAATCATTGATGAACAAAATATTGAACAACAATTAATATTTTCCATGGAAGTGTGCTGTCCCTAGGGTTGGACATAGATGAATAGGACTCTCTCCAAACACAGAGTTAAAACTCTGCTCAGACACTACTACTAAAACTCTGCTCAGACACTACTACTAAAACTCTGCTGAGACACTACTAATAAAACTCTACTCAGACAC
>NC_060185.1:96079779-96092279 GCF_021184085.1 Oncorhynchus gorbuscha | reverse complement strand
AAAACAGTTCGTTGAAACGGACCGCTTTGTCCTTGATTTCAACTAATGCATCTCAGATTCTCATCGCTGTAGTTCCATTATGTTCCACATTTGCTCCTGCTGTTGCATTGTAGCAGATAAGTTATCCAATAAGAAGCCAGACTAACTACAGACTAACTAGAAACCAAAGCCATGTAAACAGAATAAACTTCAAACTTACTGGTTTTCCGAGCCAGCTGATTGGTGGAGGTCGATGTCACCTGTCCTTTGATTCCTCTGTTGTCCCGCTTCTCCCAAGATGCATTGCTCTCTCTGTTGCCGGTGTCCACATCCCTGCCCTGGCCCCCCTGAAGGGACTTCCTCCCCCCACCTGGGCTCCAGCTTACCCCCCTCCTCACAGACATATGACCCCTCTCCGTCTCCATCTCTACCCCCAGGAAGGTGCCTCGATCTGGGGGAGCTTTGCTGCTCTGCTGGGGAGTTCTGGAGCCTCTCTTGTTCTCCTCTGGTTTGCTCCACAGTTTCTGTCTCTTCTTCTACCCAGACTGTCTGCAGCCCTGCCTGGCTTGGTCTGTATGTCAGTTTGAGGAACACCGTTTGGGGAGCGTTTGGGGAGCGTTTGGAGAGAAAAAGGGAATCACCAGTGGGGATAAGGAGAATCTTAGCTGTCCATATTGCTTCTCCTACCGCTGGACATTTCTCTTTCTGTAGTAATCCTCCTTAATGTTTCCTTTAGTCTTGTAGCTTGCAGGGAGGGAGGCTGACGGACGGGAGAAGTGTGCTGTTCCTCTGGTTCTGACACACTGTTACTACACAGTATTACTCAGGACTTACCAGAAACAGTATCAGGGACCTCCCGGGAGACTAAAGCAGGCTGGGAGTTCCACAGACACAGAGCACTCTGGATCAGTTCCCATGGACCACAGCCAAGACGCTTTCACAATAACGATGTGCTCTACTGCAGATCTCCAGCTAAAGAAGAAAGACTGATAAAACATTCCTATTTCTGTTTGTGTCTGTCTTCCCTCCCTCTCAATCTTTTTCTTTCTCCAAAAACCCAGACGCTTCTCGTCTCTTCCTCACCCCTTTTTCTTTCAAATCTTTCTTTTGTTTTTATTTCTTAGTCCAGCCACCAAAACATGCCTGTTGACTGCATTGCAATCTCTACTAGACAGATAATTTTTCGTGTTGAGAAAGCGAGCAGCTCTTTATCTTGGAAGACCATTACTCAACAACAACGAGACCATTACTCAACAACAACGAGAAGGGGGGTGACAGTGGTGGAAATGTTTCAAAGCGTCCTGCTGTTTGGTTCGGACGAAGTGAGAAACACCATTTCACTCTAGAAAGGTCACTGCTAAGAGCAGTCAGGATCGCCGAGCTCCGCTGGCCGATATCTCATCCAGATGGCTTCCTGTGTGAGAGTCACATACATTAAAGTATACACGCTAAGCCCAGAAAACCTTCTATAAACAGAATCATTGAGGAGGGAGTCGAGCAGGGAGTCGAGCAGGGAGTCGACGAGGAGGGAGTCAAGCAGGGAGTCGAGCAGGGAGTCAACGAGGAGGGAGTCGAGCAGGGAGTCGACGAGGAGGGAGTTAAGCAGGGAGTCGAGCAGGGAGTCGACGAGGAGGGAGTCAAGCAGGGAGTCGAGCAGGGAGTCAACGAGGAGGGAGTCAACGAGGAGGGAGTCGAGCAGGGAGTCGACGAGGAGGGAGTTAAGCAGGGAGTCGAGCAGGGAGTCGACGAGGAGGGAGTCAACGAGGAGGGAGTCGAGCAGGGAGTCGACGAGGAGGGAGTCAAGCAGGGAGTCGAGCAGGGAGTCAACGAGGAGGGAGTCAAGCAGGGAGTCGACGAGGAGGGAGTAAAGCAGGGAGTCGAGCAGAGAGTCGACGAGGAGGGAGTCGAGCAGGGAGTCAACGAGGAGGGAGTTGTATTTTAGTCCTGTTTGATGTTATTATATCCACACATTACCATTATATCCAAACATTACCATTATATCCATACATTATCATTATATCCACACATTACCATTATATCCATACATTACCATTATATCCAAACATTACCATTATACCCATACATTATCATTATATCCATACATTATCATTATTTCCATACATTACCATTATATCCTTACATTACCATTATATCCATACATTACCATTATACCCATACATTATCATTATATCCATACATTATCATTATATCCACACATTATCATTATATCCATACATTATCATTATATCTACACATTACCATTATATCCTTACATTATCATTATATCCATACATTATCATTATATCCATACATTACCATTAGACACATACATTACCATTATATCCATACATTATAATTATATCCACACATTGCCATTATATCCATACATTACCATTATATACTTACATTATCATTATATCCATACATTATCATTATATCCATACATTATCATTATTGCCACATATTATCATTATATCCATACATTATCATTATATCCATACATTACCATTATATCCATACATTATCATTATATCCATACATTATCGTTATATTCATACATTATCATTATATCCATACATTATCATTGTATCCATACATTACCATTATATCATTACATTATCATTATATCCATACATTACCATTATATATTATTATTATATCCATACATTACCATTATACCCATACATTATCATTATATCCATACATTATCATTATATCCACACATTACCATTATATCCATACATTACCATTATATCCTTACATTATCATTATATCCATACATTACCATTATATCCATACATTATCATTATATCCATACATTATCATTACATCCATACATTATCATTATAACCATACCTTACCGTTAGAGCTGAGGCTCAGGCAGCAGAGTTCAGTTGGTTTATTTAGGTTGTTTCGGGGGGAGATTACAATGTCTATGTTAAGGGGAATAGGTTGTTTATCCAGTCTGGGTGATATTTCAACTGTTAGTCTGTGTGATCTGTCTCTCCAGTCCCTATTGAATGAGTGTTTGGTAAAACATGGTGCTGTAGGATTCAGGGTAGAGTAAAGCTGCTGTTGTCTCGAGAGGCTGATCTCCGCTGGCCCTGTGTCCCCCGGGGGTCTGGAACACTACCACCTGAAAGACAGGAGAAGAAGATGATCAGTATTCATCTGTAAACTGAATTCATTTCTACCCTCTCTGACTCACTGATGTGTAGAATGGCAGGAAGTGAGGATGGAGCCTTGCCCGGGGGGGGGGTTCAGAAAGAAGCGCGGCCCACGCCTTTGCCATCCAGTGCTCCTAGGTCTGCACTAATAGAAGTAGAGGGGCCTTTTGTCTCACCACACCAGCTGAACCTTTCCTGTTCACGTAGGTTCCTTGAGGAATCCCTCTGAAAACGTTCAAACCGGTACCTTTTTTGTGATGAGATGGGTTTCATTTTTGAACCTTTTCAATAATATATTGTAGATTGAATATATATCAGATTGGAGGGGCACAGTTTATTCGAGGCGTGGCTTTCAGATAGTTGTTTTAGCGTAAATGTAATTCTCGTTCATCATGTTAAGATTGAAAACTGCAAATATATCTATTTTTAAAAATATTTATGCATATTACATATTCTTAAATATAATATGAATAATATTAACATTGTTAATTATATATGGTTATAAAGTGGTAACTATTCCAAAGACCCTTGAGGAACTAATACGTCTCCGCTAAAACTATCAGTCTTCAACAATACAACAGAACAGACATTTACTCTAATGGGGTGGCCCAAAAATATATCTATCGTAAAGCCCCTGCCAAGCCACGCCTCCACTCCAGGGTTCTTCCAGGAACCCGTTGCTATGGTGAATAATTAAAGGTTCCTCCAAGAACCGCTCAACCAACCGAAAGTGCAAATATGAACAATTGTCTAGCAGTCGTTCCTTGAGGATCTCCAGGGGTTCACACACACACACACACACACACACACACACACACACACACACACACACACACACACACACACACACACACACACACACACACACACACACACACACACACACACACACACACACACACACACACACACACACACACACACACACACACACACACAACGCTGTATCAAGGCTAGAGGGGTGAAGGAAGGAAGCAGGAAAAGCCTTATTAAGAGTTGTGAACATGAGGATAACCCCAGTGTTGTCCTACAGGGGAAAGAACGGTCAGGACATTAAGAACATTAAGTTCAGGAAATGTCACTAAATGACTAAAGCTTTGCCAACTCTTAGCTTTATCTCTACCCTCGGACTTGGTGGTGACGGGAGACATAGAGTGTTGTATTGTACTCGGGAGCTGACAAGGTTAATGTGGATTAATGAATATATGCTTTATCTATACTCCAGTCTCAAGTGTTACAACTGTCACCTGTCATGTCTCAGTCTATAAAGGATTACATTAGACAAGGAGGGTCATGTCTCAGTCTATAAAGGATTACATTAGACAAGGAGGGTCATGTCTCAGTCTATAAAGGATTATATTAGACAATGAGGGTCAGGTTTCTCAACCAAATGTACTACAACACCCTGGGACTGTCTGTCTGTCTGTCATGATAAACCTGTGTCTGTGTGTCCTATCCCTGTTCAGACTTGTCTGTCCCCATTGTGATGGGGGTTCGCCTTGCTGTGCTCTTGAGTCACATTCAACGTGATAATCAAGATCCTAGTCACACAGACACAAAGAACAGTGTTGTTTTTGATAACCCCCTACAACCCCCAAACACACACACTTTATTTGTATTTTGTATTGGTATTTATTATGGATCCCCATTAGTTTCTGCCAAGGCAGCAGCTACTCTTCCTGGGGTTTATTATGGATCCCCATTAGTTTCTGCCAAGGTAGTAACTACTCTTCCTGGGGTTTATTATGGATCCCCATTAGTTTCTGCCAAGGCAGCAGCTACTCTTCCTGGGGTTTATTATGGATCCCCATTAGTTCCTGCCAAGGTAGTAACTACTCTTCCTGGGGTTTATTATGGATCCCCACTTGTTTCTGCCAAGGCAGCAGCTACTCTTCCTGGGGTTTATTATGGATCCCCATTAGTTCCTGCCAAGGTAGTAACTACTCTTCCTGGGGTCTGGCAAAATTAAGGCAGTTATAAAAAAAATGTAAAACATTACAATACATTCATTACAGAATTCACACACACTATCGCACGTGCCCTCAGGGCCCTACTCCACTACCACATATCTACAACACAAAATCAATGTGCACGTTTGTGTATGAGTATCAAATCAAATCAAATTGTATTAGTCACATGCTCCGAATACAACAGGTGTAGACCTTACAGTGAAATGCTTACTTGCAAGTCCTTTTCCAACAATATAGTTTAAAAAAATATGAATAAGAATAAGAATTAAAAGTAACAAGTAATTCAAGAGCACCAGTAAATTAACAATAGCAAGACTATATACAGGGGGTACCGGTACAGAGTCAATGTGGAGGTTATATACAGGGGGTACCGGTAAAGAGTCAATGTGGAGGCTATATACAGGGGGTACCGGTACAGAGTCAATGTGGAGGCTATATACAGGGGGGTACCAGTACAGAGTCAATGTGGAGGCTATATACAGGGGGTACCGGTACAGAGTCAATGTGGAGGCTATATACAGGGGGGTACCAGTACAGAGTCAATGTGGAGGCTATATACAGGGGGTACCGGTACAGAGTCAATGTGGAGGTTATATACAGGGGATACCAGTACAGAGTCAATGTGGAGGTTATATACAGGGGGTACCGGTAAAGAGTCAATGTGGAGGCTATATACAGGGGGTACCGGTACAGAGTCAATGTGGAGGCTATATACAGGGGGTACCGGTACAGAGTCAATGTGGAGGCTATATACAGGGGGTACCGGTACAGAGTCAATGTGGAGGCTATATACAGGGTATTACAGTACAGAGTCAATGTGGAGACTATATACAGAGGGTACTGGTACAGAGTCAATGTGGAGGTTATATACAGGGGGTACCGGTACAGAGTCAATGTGGACACTACCTACAGGGGGTACCGATACAGAGTCAATGTGGAGGCTATATACAGGGGGGTACCAGTACAGAGTCAATGTGGAGGCTATATACAGGGGGGTACCCGTACAGAGTCAATGTGGAGGCTATATACAGGGGGGTACCAGTACAGAGTCAATGTGGAGGCTATATACAGGGGGGTACCAGTACAGAGTCAATGTGCCGGGGCACTGGTTATTTGAGGTACTATGTACATGTAGGTAGAGTTATTAAAGTGACTATGCATAGATGATAACAACAGAGAGTAGCAGGGGTGTTGAGTCGATGTTCAGGGGTCTTATGGCTTGCCGGTAGAAGCTGTTTAGAAGCCTCTTGGACCTGGACTTGGTGCTCCGGTACCGCTTGCCGTGCGGTAGCAGAGAGAACAGTCTATGACTAGGATGGCTGGGGACTTTGACAATTTTTAGGGCATTCCTCTGACACCGCCTGGTATAGAGGTCCTGGATGGCAAGAAGCTTGGTCCCGGTGATGTACTGGGCCGTTCGCACTACCTTCTGTAGTGTCTGGCGGTCGGAGGCCGAGCAGTTGCCGTACCAGGCAGTAATGCAACCAGTCAGGAAGCTCTTGATGGTGCAGCTGTAGAACCTTTTGAGAATCTGAGGACACATGCTAAATCTTTTCAGTCTCCTGAGGGGGAATAGGTTTTGTCGTGCCTCTCTGCACGACTGTCTTGGTGTCCTTGGACCATATTGGTTTGCTGGTGATGTGGACACCAATGAACTTGAAGCTCTCAACCTACTCCACTGCAGCCCTATTGATGAGAATGGGGGCGTGCTCGGTCCTCTTTTTCCTGTAGAGAGGTAACTCTTTATCAACAAGGAAGGAGGGGAGGTGAAGTCATAACACATACGTTTTTTCAGCAGCAGACTATGATCGATAATGTCAAAAGCCACAGTGAAGTCTAACAAAACAGCCCCTGCAATAATTTTTATCATAAATTTCTCTCAGCCAATCATCAGTCATTTGTGTAAGTGCTGTGCTTGTTGAATGTCCTTCCCTATAAGCGTGCTGAAAGACTGTTGTCAATTTGTTTACAGTAAACACAGTTTCTTTCAAAAGTTTACTAAGGGTTGGTAACAGGCTGATTGGTCAATTATTTGAGCGAGTAAAGAGGTCTTTACTATTCTTGGGTAGCAGAATGACTTTAGCTTCCTTCCAGGCCTGAGGGCACACACTCTCTAGTAGGCTTAAATTGAAGATATGGTAAATAGGAGTGGCAATATCGTCCCCTATTATCGTCAGTAATTTTCCATCCAGGTTGTCAGACCGCGGTGGCTTGTCATTGTTGATAGACAACAACAACAACAACAACAGCAACAACAACGACGACAACAACAACAACAACAACAACGACAACAACAACAACAACAACAACAACAACGACGACGACGACGACAACAACAACGACGACGACAACAACAACAACAACAACAACAACAACAACAACTAATCACCTTATGGAATTCAAATGTACAATTATTGTCATTGATCAACGTATCTACCAAATATTGCCCAATGCTCAACGTTCAAACAAAATGTTCTGCCCAGCGGGTACCTGATGTGTCGGCCGATATGAGAAGAGGAAGAAGGGTTTTATTGTTTAGAACACAATGGCTGCTTAACAAATTGCACCCTATTCCCTATATAGTGCACTACTTGCACTACTTTTGACAAGGGCCCATAGTAGGGCAGTGTACGGGGTGGCAATAGGGACACGTGTAATGACAAGAGCTCTCTTTGATTCCTATTGATGTGTTTTAAGGAGGGAGGACATACATACACTACATGACCCAAAGAACATCTCATTCCAAAAACGATGAGCATTAATATGGAGTTGGTCCCTTTACTACCCTTTACTGCTATGACAGCCTCGTATCCTCTGGGAAGGCTTTCCACTAGATGTTGGAACATTGCTGCTATGACAGCCTCAGCTCCTCTGGGAAGGCTTTCCACTAGATGTTGGAACATTGCTGCTATAACAGTCTCCACTCTTCTGGGAAGGCTTTCCACTAGATGTTGGAACATTGCTGTGGGGACTTGCTTCCATTCAGCCACAAGAGCATTAATGAGGTCGATCGTCTGATGTTTGGTATATCAGGCCTGGCTCGCAGATGACATTCCAATTCATCCCAAAGGTGTTCGATGGTGTTGAGGTCAGGGCTCTGTGCAGGCCAGTCAAGTTGTTCCATACCGATCTTGATAAGCCATTTCTGTATGGACCTTGCTTTGTGCACGGGGACATTGTCATGCTGAAACAGGAAAGGTCCTTCCCCAAACTGTTGCAACAAAGATGGAAGCACAGAATAATCTAGAATGTCATTGTCTGCTGAAGCGTTAAGATTTCCCTTCACTGGAACTAAGGGGCCGAACCATGAAAAACAGCCACAGACCATTATTCCTCCACCACCAAACTTTACAGCTGGCACTATGCATTGGGGGCAGGTAGTGTTCTCCTGGCATTCGCCAAACCCAGATTCGTTCGTTGGACTACCAGATGGTGAGACATGATTCATCACTCAAGAGAATGCATTTCCGCTACTACTATAGTTCAGTCGCGGCGAGCTTTACACCACTCCAGCCGACGCTTGGCATTACGTATAGGGAGATCTTAGGATTGTGTGCGGCTGCTTGGCCATGGACAACCTTTTTTTTTAAACTCCAGACGTACAGTTCTTGTGCTGAAGTTGCTTTCCAGATGCAGTTTAGAACTTGGTAGTGAGTGTTACAACTGAGGACAGACGATTGTTACACACTTCGCACTCTGTTCTGCAAGTTTGTGTGGCCTACCACTTTGCGGCTGAGCCGTTGTTGCTCCTAGACGTGTTTCCACTTCACAATAACAGTACTTACAGTTGTAGCAGGGCAGAAATTTGAGGATCTGACTTGTTGTGATGGTGGCATCCTATGACGGTATCATGTTGAAATTCACTGAGCTGTTCAGTGAAGCCATTCTACTGCCATTGTTTGTCTATGGAGATTGCAGGGCTATTGCACTCGATTGTATACACCGAAGCCACTCATTTAAAGAGGGGTCCACATACTTTTTAATATATAGTGTATACGTTGATCAATTGTTAAGGGCTTGTAAGTAAGCATTTCACGGTAAGGTCTACACCTGTGACAAATAACATTTGATTTGATTTGATTTGAACCTTTATATTGAAATCTTTGGGAAAGCTTTAGAGAAAGTCTGGCACAGCAGAACACAACATCAAAACGTCTCAATGTATATCCCTCAAGACCTGAACTCTATAACCTCCGTGTTACTCCTGATTCGTAACTGATTCGTAACTGATTCGTAACTGATTCGTAACTGATTCGTAACTGATTCGTAACTGATTCGTAACTGATTCGTAACTGATTCGTAACTTCACAATCCAGACGATTTAAGCAGAACATAAAAATAACCTTAAACTCTGAACTCCACAACATCTGTTTTGTGTCCTTCATTCCAACATTCATAACTGCCAAATAAGTCCACAGTCATGCTGCTTGGATGAATTCCACAAAACATCAACGTGCCTTATTATATCCCTCGAATCCTGAACTGAACCGTACAAACCTCGTGTTTGTGCTTATTACTCAGTGGTCCTTCTGTAGCTCAGTTGGTAGAGCATGGCGCTTGTAACGCAAGGGTAGTGGGTTCGATCCCCGGGACCACCCATACGTAGAATGTATGCACATATGACTGTAAGTTGCTTTGGATAAAAGCGTCTGCTAAATGGCATATATATATATATATATAACTACCAGCAAATCCACCAGTTGTAGTTGTGGAAAGTCTCATCATGCGGGAGATTTGGTTCTGGGTACTGACATTAGGTTTTGGATGTGAGGTAAGGTGTAATTGTGGATTTTGAAGTTTAGGAATATCTCGCTTCCCAACTCTGACTCCATCGTCCCCTGACTCCATCACAACCTGGCCCCATCGCTACCTGGCCCATCACACCCTGACCCCATCATAACCTGACCCCATCGCCCCCTGACCCCATCACACCCTGACCCCATCACCTCCTGACCCCATCACACCCTGACCCCATCACACCCTGACCCCATCACACCCTGACCCCATCGCCCCCTGGCCCCATCACAACCTGACCCCATCGTCCTCTGACCCCATCACACCCTGGCCCATCACACCCTGGCCCATCACACCCTGACCCCATCACCTCCTGACCCCATCACACCCTGACCCCATCACACCCTGACCCCATCACACCCTGACCCCATCACCTCCTGACCCCATCACACCCTGACCCCATCACACCCTGACCCCATCACACCCTGGCCCCATCACCTCCTGACCCCATCACACCCTGACCCCATCACACTCTGACCCCATCACCTCCTGACCCCATCACACCCTGGCCCCATCACCTCCTGACCCCATCACACCCTGGCCCCATCACCTCCTGACCCCATCACACCCTGACCCCATCGCCACCTGACTCCATCACACCCTGATCCCATCGCCTCCTGACCCCACCACCCCCTCCCTGACCACATCGCCCCTTGACCCCATCGCCCCCTGACCCCATCACCCCTGACCCCATCACCTCCTGACTCCATCGCACCCTGACCCCACCACCCCCTCCCTGACCCCATCGTCCTCTGACCCCATCACCCCCTCCCTGACCCCATCACCCCTGACCCCATCACACCCTGACCCCATCACCGGCAATCACCGATCCCCTTTGTACGCAGCCGAAGCACCTGCCCACAGGTGCGTCATGCGGCCTTGCCTAACGGGGAAAGGGAGGGTGGAGCTAGTTGGGCGCAATGAATGATGAAATAAAATATAACATAAAACTAATAAAGATCTAAGGATATAATTTACAGCGTCTGTCCCCTCAGGCTGCATGGGAGTGTAGTCACATATTTCCTGTACACCTCCACCCTTTGATGACTATACAGTCCTGTCCTACGGTTCACCTATCTGTCACCTACACCTGTCCTACAGTTCACCTGTCTGTCACCCTAACCTGTCCTACAGTTCACCTGTCTGTCATCTTCCCCTTACAGTCCTGTCCAACAGTTCACCTGTCTGTCACCATTCACCTGTCCTACAGTTCACCTGTCTGTCACCATTCACCTGTCCTACAGTTCACCTGTCTGTCATCTTCCCCTTACAGTCCTGTCCTACAGTTTACCTGTCCTACAGTTCACCTGTCTGTCACCTCACCTGTCCTACAGTTCATCTGTCTGTCATATTTACCTGTCCTACAGTTTACCTTTCCTACAGTTCACCTGTCTGTCATCTTCCCCTTACAGTCCTGTCCTACAGGACACCTGTCCTACAAGGGACCTGTCCTACAGTTCACCTGTCCTACAGTACACCTGTCCTACAGTTCCCCTTCATAGCTTGTTCTCCATCAGGGAGACAATTAGTTTTCATTTCCATGACTGATCAGAACTTGCTTTGTCACAGCTGTCTTGTCCCTCCGCAGCAGACATGTGGTGAGCAATATGTCTGGACCATCGAATCACAGTAAAATCCCTGTATCGATTCACAGTAAAATAGCTGTATCAAATCACAGTAAAATCCCTGTATCGATTCACAGTAAAATCCCTGTATCGATTCACAGTAAAACCCCTGTATCGAATCACAGTAAAATCCCTGTAGCGAATCAAGGTAAAAATCCCTGTATCGAATCACAGTAAAATCCCTGCATCGAATCACAGTAAAATCCTTGTATCAAATCACAGTAAAATCCCTGTATCGATTCACAGTAAAATCCCTGTATCGATTCACAGTAAAATCCCTGTAGCAAATCACAATCGATATAGAATTGTGAGAATCGAGAGAATCGTAATACATATCGGAATGCCAGCTAAGCATCGTGAGAATATCATATCTTCGCCTCCCTGGCAAATACCCAGCCTTTAGTAAATGTCCCATGTATCAATTCCACCTTCTGAAGGATTTACTGTGTACTGTTCCATACAGTAATTACTGTAATGGAGGGTGTGGCATGTCAGCTCAGCTTTTGTATGACGGTGTTATCCCTCATATATCCCACATCTCCACCTAATACTATATGATATCCTGATGAAATATATACTGCCATACACTACTGTCTTCAGTATATATGTACAAACCCCTCTCTGCAGTACCCACTCTATATAATACCCACTCTATGCAGTACCCACTCTATGTAGTACCCACTCTATGTAGTACTCACTCTATATAATACCCACTCTATGCAGTACCCACTCTATGTAATACCCACTCTATGCAGTACCCACTCTATGTAGTACTCACTCTATGCAGTACCCACTCTATATAATACCCACTCTATATAATACCCACTCTATGTAATACCCACTCTCTGCAGTACCCACTCTATGTAGTACCCACTCTATGCAGTACTCACTCTATGTAGTACTCACTCTATGCAGTACCCACTCTATGTAGTACCCACTCTATGTAGTACTCACTCTATGTAGTA
>NC_060185.1:96042279-96074779 GCF_021184085.1 Oncorhynchus gorbuscha | reverse complement strand
CATTTGTATGGTAACGTAAGGCAAAACAAAAGCCTGTTATTTCCTCTCATATACTGGTCCTCACCTGCTGTATCACAGGAAGGTAATGCAGTCTCCAGCTGGCGAACCCTTCATCTGATACGCTCGTCTAATGTTACACGATACCGTTGCTCTATGTCCCTAACCAGGGCTGGCCACATCCAGACTCCACACAGTCACAGTCAATACTCTACACCTCTACTCTAAGTCTCTAACCAGGGCTGGCCACATCCAGACTCCACACAGTCACAGTCAATACTCTACACCTCTACTCTAAGTCTCTAACCAGGGCTGGCCACATCCAGACTCCACACAGTCAGTCAAGACAATACACCTCTACTCTAAGTCTCTAACCAGGGCTGGCCACATCAAGACTCCACACAGTCACAGTCAAGACAATACACCTCTACTCTAAGTCTCTAACCAGGGCTGGCCACATCCAGACTCCACACAGTCACAGTCAATACTCTACACCTCTACTCTAAGTCTCTAACCAGGGCTGGCCACATCCAGACTCCACACAGTCAGTCAAGACAATACACCTCTACTCTAAGTCTCTAACCAGGGCTGGCCACATCCAGACTCCACACAGTCAGTCAAGACAATACACCTCTGCTGTCAGTCTCTAACCAGGGCTGGCCACATCCAGACTCCACACAGTCACAGTCAAGACAATACACCTCTACTCTAAGTCACTAACCAGGGCTGGCCACATCCAGACTCCACACAGTCACAGTCAATACTCTACACCTCTACTCTAAGTCTCTAACCAGGGCTGGCCACATCAAGACTCCACACAGTCACAGTCAATACTCTACACCTCTACTCTAAGTCACTAACCAGGGCTGGCCACATCAAGACTCCACACAGTCACAGTCAATACTCTACACCTCTACTCTAAGTCTCTAACCAGGGCTGGCCACATCAAGACTCCACACAGTCACAGTCAATACTCTACACCTCTACTCTAAGTCACTAACCAGGGCTGGCCACATCCAGACTCCACACAGTCACAGTCAATACTCTACACCTCTACTCTAAGTCACTAACCAGGGCTGGCCACATCAAGACTCCACACAGTCACAGTCAATACTCTACATCGCTGCTCTAAGTCTCTAACCAGGGCTGGCCACATCAAGACTCCACACAGTCACAGTCAATACTCTACATCGCTGCTCTAAGTCTCTAACCAGGGCTGGCCACATCCAGACTCCACACAGTCAGTCAAGACAATACACCTCTGCTGTCAGTCTCTAACCAGGGCTGGCCACATCCAGACTCCACACAGTCACAGTCAATACTCTACATCGCTGCTCTAAGTCTCTAACCAGGGCTGGCCACATCCAGACTCCACACAGTCACAGTCAATACTCTACATCGCTGCTCTAAGTCTCTAACCAGGGCTGGCCACATCCAGACTCCACACAGTCAGTCAAGACAATACACCTCTGCTGTCAGTCTCTAACCAGGGCTGGCCACATCCAGACTCCACACAGTCACAGTCAATACTCTACACCTCTGCTGTCAGTCTCTAACCAGGGCTGGCCACATCCAGACTCCACACAGTCACAGTCAATACTCTACATCGCTGCTCTAAGTCTCTAACCAGGGCTGGCCACATCCAGACTCCACACAGTCACAGTCAATACTCTACACCTCTGCTGTCAGTCTCTAACCAGGGCTGGCCACATCCAGACTCCACACAGTCACAGTCAATACTCTACATCGCTGCTCTAAGTCTCTAACCAGGGCTGGCCACATCCAGACTCCACACAGTCACAGTCAATACTCTACATTGCTGCTCTAAGTCTCTAACCAGGGCTGGCCACATCCAGACTCCACACAGTCAGTCAAGACAATACACCTCTGCTGTCAGTCTCTAACCAGGGCTGGCCACATCCAGACTCCACACAGTCACAGTCAATACTCTACACCTCTGCTGTCAGTCTCTAACCAGGGCTGGCCACATCCAGACTCCACACAGTCACAGTCAATACTCTACATCGCTGCTCTAAGTCTCTAACCAGGGCTGGCCACATCCAGACTCCACACAGTCACAGTCAATACTCTACACCTCTGCTGTCAGTCTCTAACCAGGGCTGGCCACATCCAGACTCCACACAGTCACAGTCAATACTCTACATCGCTGCTCTAAGTCTCTAACCAGGGCTGGCCACATCCAGACTCCACACAGTCACAGTCAATACTCTACATCGCTGCTCTAAGTCTCTAACCAGGGCTGGCCACATCCAGACTCCACACAGTCAGTCAAGACAATACACCTCTGCTGTCAGTCTCTAACCAGGGCTGGCCACATCCAGACTCCACACAGTCACAGTCAATACTCTACACCTCTGCTGTCAGTCTCTAACCAGGGCTGGCCACATCCAGACTCCACACAGTCACAGTCAATACTCTACATCGCTGCTCTAAGTCTCTAACCAGGGCTGGCCACATCCAGACTCCACACAGTCACAGTCAATACTCTACACCTCTGCTGTCAGTCTCTAACCAGGGCTGGCCACATCCAGACTCCACACAGTCACAGTCAATACTCTACATCGCTGCTCTAAGTCTCTAACCAGGGCTGGCCACATCAAGACTCCACACAGTCACAGTCAAGACAATAGGCTAGTCTATCAGTGACAGCTCTAGCTGACCGCAGTGCTAATGTAGCCATCAGCTAACCAGCCCCCTCTGTAAACCTGCAGACTATACAACCTGCAAGAATGGAAAGTGACTCAACGGCAACCGACAGATGTTTGTCATCAGTTAGTTCAAAAGTTGACATTTCAAAGTTTATGTTTCCTCGTTGTTTAATATATTATTTTACCTTGTAGTCCCATGCACTCTGTCCATTCCCCCCCTCAGAGAGGTAGGCTAACAACTGACAAATCAACATAATTGACTATAAGTAAAACTCAAAGTACAAGTCCACATGCAGCAAAACAGTTACTGTGCCAAAAAGTCTAATCTAGGCGTTACAAGCCGAACTGTAGAACATTCCTGTATAACAGATAGCAGCTGTAGAGTAGTTGTATGGTGGTTGCAGCTCACCTGTACTCCGGTGGGTCGGTGTGTGAGAGGCTCGCGGCTAGTTTGTACTGCCCCCTTTCAGCTCCTCAGAGTTCCCCCTTCTTCCTCTCTCTGGGACGGACTCTCTCTCTCTCTCTCACTCTCTCTTTCCCTCTCTCTCTCTCTCTGAGTAGGAATCTCTCTATTCCCCCAACCCACCCTCCCTCCTCTCTCTCTCTCTCTCTCTCTCTCTCTCTCTCTCTCTCTCTCTCTCTCTCTCTCTCTCTCTCTCTCTCTCTCTCTCTCTCTCTCTCTCTCTCTCTCTCTCTCTCTCTCTCTCTCTCTCTCTCTCTCTCTCTCTCTCTCTCTCTCTCTCTCTCTCTCTCTCTCTCTCTCTCTCACTCTCTCTCTCACTCTCTTTCTCACTCTCTCTCTCTCTCTCGCTCTCTCTTTCTCACTCACTCTCTCTCTCTCTCTCTCTCTCTCTCTCTCTCTCTCTCTCTCTCTCTCTCTCTCTCTCTCTCTCTCTCTCTCTCTCTCTCTCTCTCTCTCTCTCACTCTCTCTCACTCTCTTTCTCACTCTCTCTCTCACTCTCTTTTCTCTCTCTCTCTCTCTCTCTCTCTCTCTCTCTCTCTCTCTCTCTCTCTCTCTCTCTTTCTCACTCTCTCTCTCTCACTCTCTCTCTCACTCTCTTTCTCACTCTCTCTCTCTCTCTCTCTCTCTCTCTCTCTCTCTCTCTCTCTCTCTCTCTCTCTCTCTCTCTCGCTCTCCTCAGCTCCCTCGATTGAATCAGACAGAGAGGAAAAAGAGGGGGGAGAGGAGGGGGGGAGTAGTCGTACTTGGAGCACAGTAGGCTCTTTGTCTGGCCTCCTGTTCATATGGTTTTCTTCAAGCTTGCATACTGAACACATTATACCATCATATATTTTCATATCCAACACCGGGATGTATTGGGGGGAGATCTAAGAGGAAGCCCCCTCTCCTCTCTCCATCCCCGCATGTTTTCTCTTTCAACCCCGTTGTTCCCTCCAAAAAAGCTCAAGGACAAGAATCTGCCGAAAGAAAGAAGGAAATATATATATATATACACATGCAAGGAAATGTAACACTGAAGTGGTACCAAAGGACCAAGCCTTAAAGAGCCCGTTGTTTCCATGGCTCTCCTATTGAGAACTCACCGTCGAGGCCAGAGGAATATTTCCCCTGGAGATTTAGATCAGGAGACAGACATAGTCCACAGGACAGAAGGACCTTACAGGTTTAGATTGAGCAGGCATGGGACAGGGGAGAAAGACCATCACAACAGCTCATGGCCTGGTTCTGAAATGGCACCCTGTAGTGCACTACTATTGACCAGGGCCTTTTGTAGGGTACAGGGTGTCATTTGGGACACAGGCATGGTGAGTAAAACACGAGAAGGTTTAGCTGAAGGTTGAGATGAGGACAGTAAATCAGGCTGGTTTCTTCTGATCTTTAGTCAGCTCTCTCTCTCTCTGTCTCTCTCTCTGTCTCTCTCTCTGTCTCTCTCTCTGTCTCTCTCTCTCTCTCTCTCTCTCTCTCTCTCTCTCTCTCTCTCTCTCAGTCTCTCAGTCTCTCTCAGTCTCTCTCTCTGTCTCTCTCTCTCTCTCTCTCTCTCTCTCTCTCTCTCTCTCTCTCTCTCTCTCTCTCTCTCTCTCTCTCTCTCTCTCTCTCTCTCTCTCTCTCTCTCTCTCTCTCTCTCTCTCTCTCTCTCTCTCTGTCTCTCTGTCTCTCTCTCTCTCCCTCTCTCTCCCTCTCTCTGTGTCGTAGCCTGGTTCCAGATCTTTGTGCTCTCTTGCTAACTTCTATGGTCAAAGGTCTGTGACCAAGCTATAGCTCACTGTCACAGAACTAAGATTTACACAGAGATGTAACCACTTGAAAGTGCCACAGAGAACATTAGCAAACAACTTGTCATGTACTGTGGAGTATCCCACTGCTAAATTGTGGTATAGGCAAATTTATGGTACATTCAAAGATGTCAGCATTATTTAGAAACGACACAAACATATCCTGACCCTTAGACGAGTCTTCTTCCTTTACCCCATGTTGCATTGCACCAGGCTGTGAAATTTGACATTATTTAGAAACGACACAAACATATCCTGACCCTTAGACGAGTCTTCTTCCTTTACCCCATGTTGCATTGCACCAGGCTGTGAAATTTGACAGCCTCTTTGAAATACTGTGAAACCAAGGTCTTTCATACGGACTACGGTGGACACCATTGGACAGTGGGCTTGGTCTCTTTTGGGGCCAAGGTGTGAGAGTACAATGGGCGTAACTTCGAACCGTGCTCACGCGATGAGTAACATGACTTCACTCCTGAATACTTGGGTTAGCTTCCCAAGCTAACGTCTAGGATTTAGCTCAGCGGGCTAACACGGCCTTGTGGTGCGCAAGAGACGGAGGTTTGAACCTTGTCATTCACATAACAGTAGTCTTAGGAAAGTAGGGAACTCATTCGGCTGAAAAACTCAGCTGAAAAGCTGTCCCGATAGAAGAACCCTTTTTGGTTCCAGGTAGAACCTTTTTTTGGTTACGAGTAAAAACCCTTTTCGGTTCCATGTAGAACCGTTCGTGGAAAGGGTTCTACATGGAACCGATAAGGGTTGCACCTTGAAAGCAAAAGTTTTTTTTCATTTTTTTTTTAACCTTGAACCAAATGTAGTTCTTCAAAGCTTTCTCATAAGGGGACAGCCGAAGAACCTTTTAGGTTCTTGATACAGTAGCACCTGTTTTCTGCAGTAGCACCTGTTTTCTACAGTAGCACCTGTTTTCTGCAGTAGCACCTGTTTTCTACAGTAGCACCTGTTTTCTGCAGTAGCACCTGTTTTCTACAGTAGCACCTGTTTTCTACAGTAGCACCTGTTTTCTACAGTAGCACCTGTTTTCTGCAGCAGCACCTGTTTTCTGAGTGTACATTTATCCAGGACTCCATGGGCTGTAGTAATATCTTAATGGACAGTTCAACATTTACTTAGTTTGGGGGGGGGGGGTATTCATCCAACTCAAGATGTCAACAACAACAAAATGCCCCCCCCCCAAAAAAAATGGCCTCTCCTCTGTACCTGTTCTCTCCTCTGTACCTGTGCTCTCCTCTGTACCTGTTCTCTCCTCTGTACCTGTTCTCTCCTCTGTACCTGTTCTCTCCTCTGTACCTGTTCTCTCCTCTGTACCTGTTCTCTCCTCTGCACCTGGCCTCTGTGCTGCACCTGGCCTCTCTACAGCACCTGGCCTCTCTACAGCACCTGGCCTCTCTACAGCACCTGGCCTCTCCTCTGCACCTGGCCTCTCTGCAGCACCTGGCCTCTCCTCTGCACCTGGCCTCTCCTCTGTACCTGGCCTCTCCTCTGCACCTGGCCTCTCCTCTGCACCTGGCCTCTCTGCAGCACCTGGCCTCTCTGCTGCACCTGGCCTCTCTGCAGCACCTGGCCTCTCTGCAGCACCTGGCCTCTCTACAGCACCTGGCCTCTCTGCAGCACCTGGCCTCTCCTCTGCACCTGGCCTCTCCGCTGCACCTGGCCTCTCCTCTGCACCTGGCCTCACCTCTGCACCTGGCCTCTCTGCAGCACCTGGCCTCTCTGCAGCACCTGGCCTCTCCTCTGCACCTTGCCTCTCCGCTGCACCTGGCCACTCCGATGTCTATCAGCTATTTATATTGAAAATTGGTGCAGATTTGAAAGATTTTATGTGTGGTATGATTACTGTTTTCAAATATCACTTTTTAAAAGCCAAATGAAATCTGAGCATAGCTCCCTGCCACTTCCCCACCCAATTCCCTCCAGACCTCCCTGCCTCTCCCCACAAAACTCCCTCAAGACCTACCTCCCTCTCCCCACCCAATTCCCTCCAGACCTACCTCCCTCCCTCCCTCTTCCCACCCAACTCCCTCCAGACCTACCTCTCTCCCTCCCTCTCCCCACCCAACTCCCCCCATACCTCCCTCCCTCCCTGCCTCTCCCCACCAACTCCCTCCATACCTCCCTCCCTCTCCCCACCCAACTCCCTCCCTCCATACCTCCCTACCTGTCCCCACCCAACTCCCTCCATACCTCCCTCCCTCTCCCCACCCAACTCCCTCCCTCCATACCTCCCTACCTCTCCCCACCCAACTCCCTCCATACCTCCCTCCCTCTCCCCACCCAACTCCCTCATTCCTCCCTCCCTCCCTCTCCCCACCCAACTCCCTCCCAACTCCCTCCATACCTCCCTCCCTCTCCCCACCCAACTCCCTCCCAACTCCCTCCATACCTCTCTCCCTCTCCCCACCCAACTCCCTCATTCCTCCCTCCCTCCCCACCCAACTCCCTCCCAACTCCCTCCATACCTCCCTCCCTCTCCCCACCCAACTCCCTCATTCCTCCCTCCCTCCCTCTCCCCACCCAACTCCCTCCCAACTCCCTCCATACCTCCCTCCCTCTCCCCACCCAACTCCCTCCCAACTCCCTCCATACCTCTCTCCCTCTCCCCACCCAACTCCCTCATTCCTCCCTCCCTCCCTCTCCCCACCCAACTCCCTCCCAACTCCCTCCATACCTCTCCCCACCCAACTCCCTCCATACCTCCCTCCCTCTCCCCACCCAACTCCCTCATTCCTCCCTCCCTCCCTCTCCCCACCCAACTCCCTCCCAACTCCCTCCATACCTCCCTCCCTCTCCCCACCCAACTCCCTCCCAACTCCCTCCATACCTCCCTCCCTCTCCCCACCCAACTCCCTCATTCCTCCCTCCCTCCCTCTCCCCCCCACCCAACTCCCTCCCAACTCCCTCCATACCTCCCTCCCTCTCCCCACCCAACTCCCTCATTCCTCCCTCCCTCCCTCTCCCCACCCAACTCCCTCCCAACTCCCTCCATACCTCTCTCCCTCTCCCAATCATTCCTCTTTTCCACCCTCCCATATTGAACTCACTCACACTCTGACCCACTTCTTCACCTCTGTCTCTCCTTCCCTCAATATATAATCTCACCTCCCTTCTGTCGTCCTTTATTATACCCAAGTAAATATTTCCCCCTATTTCCCATCTCCCTCCCTCCATCTCTCTAACACTGGATTTTTCTCTCTCCCGCCATCTCCTTCTTTCCCTCTCTCTTTCTCTCTCTCTTTCTCTCTCTCCCTCTTTCCCTTTCACTCTTTCCCTCTCCCTCTCGCCCTCTTTCTCTCTCTCTCTCTCTCTCTCTCTCTCTCTCTCTCTCTCTCTCTCTCTCTCTCTCTCTCTCTCTCTCTCTCTCTCTCTCTCTCTCTCTCCCCTCTCTATCTCTCTCCCCCTCTCTCCCTCTCCTCTCTCCCTCTCTCTCTCTCTCTCTCTCTCTCTCTCTCTCTCTCTCTCTCTCTCTCTCTCTCTCTCTCTCTCTCTCTCTCTCTCTCTCTCTTTCCATCTCTCTCTCTCTCTCTCCCTCTCTCTCTCTCTCTCTCTCTCTCTTTCCATCTCTGCTGGTGTTCCTCTCATAGGGGCAGCTGTGTGTGTGGGAGAGATAATGAAAGAGCGAGGGAGTGCTAGCACACATTCCATCAGAAGAAAGAGGGGGCTTTTGCTGCAGAGAAAGAGAGAGAGAGAAGAGAAGGGAGAGTCCTGCTCAAGGAGAGAGAGAGTGAGAGAGAGAAAGAGACAGAGAGAGAGAGAGAGAGAGAGAGAGAGAGAGAGAGAGAGAGAGAGAGAGAGAGAGAGAGAGAGAGAGAGAGAGAGAGAGAGGGGGAGGGTGGAATTTCCTAACTGACTGGTCTGGTTTTCATTCCCTCACCAGTCAGCTAGATCCTTCCCTCCACCATGCAGAAGAGTCTGTGTCCCAAATGGCACCCTATTGCCTATATAGTGCACTACATAGGGCTCTGGTCAAAAGTAGTGCACTACATAGGGCTCTGGTCAAAAGTAGTGCACTACATAGGGAATTTGTGACACAGCCTAAACTTTGGCCTGCTCTGATAAAAATCATACACATCTCCTCTGGTCTGCTCCTTATGCCCCCTAGGCACAACTACGACAACATAACGACAACATAACACAACTCCTTGCAGCTCTGTTGCACGCTGGGTATGTACATAGTCAATGGTAGGCTTCGAGGGGAATCCTACGGTAGGTACACCCATAGCTCATCTCTTGGCAGTAGTACTGTAGACTACTTTATCACTGACCTCAAACCAGATTCTCTCAGAAGTTAAGATCTTTTTTTTTTAAAATAAGTGTCAAGTAAAAAATAGAAAAAAATTAAATCAAAGTAACAAGTAATAATTAAACAGCAGCAGTAAAATAACAAGTGAGGTTATATACAGGGGGTACCAGTACAGAGTCAATGTGGAGGCTATATACAGGGGGTACCAGTACAGAGTCAATGTGGAGACTATATACAGGGTGTACCAGTACAGAGTCAATATGGAGACTATATACAGGGTGTACCAGTACAGAGTCAATGTGGAGGCTATATACAGGGGGTACCAGTACAGAGTCAATGTGGAGGCTATATACAGGGGGTACCGGTACAGAGTCAATGTGGAGGCTATATACAGGGGGTACCAGTACAGAGTCAATGTGGAGGCTATATACAGGGGGTACCAGTACAGAGTCAATGTGGAGGCTATATACAGGGGGTACCGGTACAGAGTCAATGTGGAGGCTATATACAGGGGGTACCAGTACAGAGTCAATGTGGAGGCTATATACAGGGTATTACGGTACAGAGTCAATGTGGAGGCTATATACAGGGGGTACCGGTACAGAGTCAATGTGGAGGCTATATACAGGGGGTACCGCTATATACAGGGGGTACCGGTACAGAGTCAATGTGGAGGCTATATACAGGGGGTACCAGTACAGAGTCAATGTGGAGGCTATATACAGGGTATTACGGTACAGAGTCAATGTGGAGGCTATATACAGGGGGTACCGGTACAGAGTCAATTTGCAGGGGCACCGGTTATTTTAGGTAATTGAGGCCATATGTATTTGTTGGTTGAATTAAAATGACTATGCATAGATTATAGTAAGAGAGTAGCAACCTTTTGGTCCTAGACTTGGTGCTTCGGTACCGCTTGACGTGCGGTAGCAGACAGAACAGTCTATATCTAGGGTGGCTGGAGTCTTTGACCATTTTTAGGGCCTTCCTCTGATACCGCTTGATATAGAGGTACTGGATGGCAGGAAGCCTGACCCCAGTGATGTACTGGGCCATACACACTACCCTCTGTAGTGCCTTGCGGTCAGAGGCCGAGAAGTTGCCATACCAGGCAGTGATGCAACCTGTCAGGATGCTCTCGATGGTGCAGCTGTAGAACCTTTAGAGGATCTGAGGACCCATTCCAAATATTTTTAGTCTCTTGAGGGGGAATAGGTTTTGTCATGCCCTCTTCATGACTGTCTTGGTGTGTTTGGACCATTCTAGTTTGTTGGTGATGTGGACACCAAACTTGAAGATCTCAACCTGTTCCACTACAGTTGATGAGAATGGGGGCGTGCTCTGTCCTCCTTTTCCTGTAGTCCACAAGCATCTCCTTTGTCTTGGTCACGTTGAGGAAGAGGTTGTTTTCTTGGCACCACATGGCCAGGTCTCTGACCTCCTCCCTATAGGCTGTCTCGTCGTTGATCAAGTTGTTGTGTCATCGGCAAACTTAATGATGGCGTTGGAGTTGTGCCTTGCAGTCATGAGTGAACAGGGAGTACAGGAGGGGACTGAGCACGCACCACTGAGGGGCCCCTGTGTTGAGGATCAGCGTGGCGGATGTGTTGTTACCTACCCTGACATGCTGGGCGTGGCCCATCAGGATGTCCAGGATCCAGTTGCAGAGGGAGGTGTTTAGTCCCAGGGTCCTTAGCTTATTGATGAGCTTCGAGGGTACTATGTGTTGATCGCTGAGCTGTAGTCAATGAATAGCATTCTCACATAGGTGTTCCTTTTGTCCAGGTGTGAAAAGGCAATAGAGATTGCATCATCTGTGGATTTTTACTTGACCTTTATTTAACTAGGCAAGTCAGTTAAGAACAAATTCTTATTTTCAATGAAGGAACAGTGGGTTAACTGCCTGTTCAGGGGCAGAATGACAGATATGTACCTTGTCAGGTCGGGGATTTGAACTTGCAACCTTCCGGTTACTAGTCCAAAGCTCTAACCACTAGGCTCCCCTGCTGCCCCGGATCTGTTGGGGCGGTATGCAAATTGGAGTGGGTCTAGGGTTTCTGGGATAATGATGTTGATGTGAGCCAAGACCAGCCTTTCAAAGCACTTCATGGCTACAGACGTGAGTGCTACGGGTTGGTAGTCATTTAGGCAGGTTACCTTGGTATTCTTGGGCACAGGGACTATGGTGGTCTGCTTGAAACGTGTTGGTAAATGTCAGTGAAGACACTTGCCAGTTGGTCAGCGCATGCTCGGAGTACATGTCCTGGTAATCCGTTTGGCCCTGCGGCCTTGTGAATGTTGTTCTGTTTAAAGGTCTTACTCACGTCGGCTCCGACACGTGTGATCACACAGTCATAATGGCTGATGCTTTCATGCATGTTTCAGTGTTACTTGCCTCGAAGCGAGCATAGAAGTCTGGTAGGCTCGTGTCACTGGGCAGCTCTCGGCTGTCCTTCATTTCGTAGTCTGTAATAGTTGGCAAGCCCTGCACATCCGACGAGCGTCGGAGCAGGTGTATCATGTCATAGACGAATCATGTCGTCGTTCAACCACGACTCGGTGAAACATAATATGTCACAGTTTTTAATGTCCCGTTGGTAGGATATACACGTAGTTCGTCTATTTTATTATCAATTGATTGTAAGTTTGCTAATAGGACCGATGGTAAAAGTAGATTACCCTCTCGGTGACGGATCCTTACAAGGCAAGAAACCTCTGTCTTTTCCTTCTGAAGATGACGGGGATGAGGGCCTTGTCGCGTGTCTGGAGTAAATCCTTCCCGTCCGACTCGTTGAAGAAGAAAAATTCCTCCAGTCCAGTACTTGGTGAGTAATCGCTGCCCTGATAATCAAGAAACTATTTTCGGTCAAAAGACACGGTGGCAGAAACATTATGTACAAAATAGGTTATAAAAAATGCACAAAACAAACATGCACAATTGGTTACGGGATCATAAAATGGCAGCCCACTGACACCCTTATCAGATCAACACGAATCTATCCAAAATGGAGATGTATGGCTAAACCACTTATCCAATATTTTTGTCTCTATAACAAAGATCAAAACAGTAAAAACATACACATGATCAAATACAAAAAGGCATGTGGTGTTGATGGTCCTCAATGAAATTATAAAATATACAGACAACAAATTTCAATTGGCGACACTAAAACTCTTCAACATCATCCTTAGCTGTCCTTTCCTGTTTCAGCATGACAGTGCCCCCTTGCAAGAAGCGAGGTCCATACAGAAATGGTTTGTCAAGATCGGTATGGAACAACTTGACTGGCCTGCACAGAGGCCCGACCTCAACCCCATCGAACACCTTTGGAATTAATTGGAACACCGACTGAGAGCCAGGCCCAATCATCCAACATCAGTCGCCCGAACTCACTAATGCGCTTGTGAATGAATGGAAGCAAGTCCCCTGCAGTAATGTTCCAACATCTAGTGGAAAGTCTTCCCAGAAAGTAAAAAAATATATTACTTGAGTAAAAGTCTAAAACTATTTGGTTTTAAATTTACCGAAGTATCAAAAGTAAAAGTATTAATAATTTAAAATCTTTATATTATGCAAACCAGACCGCACAAGTTATTGTGCACAATATTTATTTACAGATAACCAGGGGCACACTACAACACTCATTAATTTACAAAAAAAGCATTTGTGTTTCAACTCTCTAGAGACAGCAGGAACGGTAGAGATACTCTGAATGATCGGATATGAAAAGCCAACTGACATTTACTCCTGAGGTGCTGACCTGTTGCACCCTCAACAACCACTGTGATTATTATTATTTGACCCTGCTGGTCATTTATGAACATTTGAACATCTTGGCCATGTTCTGTTATAATCTCCACCCGGCACAGCCAGAAGACTGGCCACCCCTCATAGCCTGGTTCCTCTCTAGGTTTATAATCTCCACCCTTCATAGCCTGGTTCCTCCCTAGGTTTATAATCTCCACCCCTCATAGCCTGGTTCCTCTCGAGGTTTATAATCTCCACCCCTCATAGCCTGGTTTCTCTCTAGGTTTATAATCTCCACCCCTCATAGACTGGTTCCTCTCTAGGTTTCTTCCTAGGTTTTGGCCTTTCTATGGAGTTTTTCCTAGCCACCGGGCTTCTACACCTGCATTGCTTGCTGTTTGGAGTTTTAGGCTGGGTTTCTATACTGAGCTTTGTGACATCAGCTGATGTAAGTCAATTTGATTGATTGATTGATTTTTTGTTGTGTCAAAAACATTTGTTTTCTCTTGTTGAAGATCAAGAAAATATTCATATTTTCGGCATAGGCAAGATGCAGTAGATGGTATAGAGTACAGTATATACATATGAGATGAGTAATGTAGGGTTTGTAAAAATTATATTAAGTGGCATTGTTTAAAGTGGCTAGTGATACATTTATTACATCAATTTTCATTATTAAAGTGACTAGAGATGAGTCAGTGTGTTGGCAGCAGTCACTCAATGTTAGTGGTGGCTGTTTATCAGTCTGATGGCCTTGAGATAGAAGCTGTTTTTCAGTATCTCAGTCCCTGCTTTAATGCACCTGTACTGACCTTGTCTCCTGGATGATAGTGGGGTGAACAGGCAGTGGTTCGGTTGGTTGTTGTCCTTGATTATCTTTTTGGCCTTCCTTTGAGATCGGGTGGTGTAGGTGTCCTGGAGGGCAGGTAGTTTGCCCCTGGTGATGCGTTGTGCAGACCTCACTACCTTCTGGAGAGCCTTACGGTTGTGGGCTGAGCAGTTGCTATATCAGGCAGTGATACAGCCCGACAGGATGCTCTCGTTTGTGCATCTGTAAAAGTCGGTGAGTGTTATTGGTGACAAGCCAAATGTCTTCAGCCTCCTGAGGTTAAAGAGGCGCTGTTGCACCTTCTTCACCACGCTGTCTGTGTGGGTGGACCATTTCAGTTTGTCCATGATGTGTATGCCGAGGAACTGAAAACTTTCCACCTTCTCCACTACTGTTCCGTCGATGTGGATAGGGGGGTGCTCCCTCTGCTGTTTCCTGAAGTCCACGATCATCTCCTTTAGTTTGTTGACGTTGAGTATGAGGTTATTTTCCTGACACCACACTCCAAGGGGCCTCACCTTCTCCCTGTAGGCCGTCTGGTCATTGTTGGTAATCAAGCCTACCACTGTAGTGTCGTCTTCAAACTTGATGATTGAGTTAGAGGCGTGCATGGCCACGCAGTCATGGGTGAACAGGGAGTACAGGAGAGGGCTGAGAGCACACCCTTGTGGGGCCGCAGTGTTGAGGATCAGCGGGGTGGAGATGTTGTTTGCTACCCTCACCACCTGGGGGCGGCCATCAGAAAGTCCAGGACCCAGGTGCACAGGGCAGGGCTGAGTTGTAAACGATGAACAGCATTCTTTGGTAGGGCTCCTGTCCAGGTGTTAAATGCTGAGTTGTAATCGATGAACAGCATTCTTCCTTGACTAGGTATTCCTCCTGTCCAGATGGGTTAGGGGAACAGGAAGAATGTGGCCATCTTGCAGCATGTGGGAACAGCAGACTGGGATAGAAATTGCAAATTGGAGCCCCTGGTGTCAGCTAGGGTGGAGGTGATATGATCCTTGACTAGTATCTCAAAGCACTTCATGATGACGGAAGTGAGTGCTACAGGGCGATAGTCATTTAGCTTTCTTGGGAACAGGAAGAATGGTGGCCATCTTGAAGCATGTGGGAACAGCAGACTGGGATAGAAATTGATTTATAATGTCCATAAACACAACAGTACCACCCCTGGTCGCTGATATACTGATACCCTTGTTTTCACATGCTCTTGTTTTCAGATTAGCCCTGTTAAAATCACCAGCTACATTAAATGAAGCCTCACGATATGTGCTTTCCAGTTTACATCGAGACCAATGAAGTTCTTTCAGGTGTCTGCTTGGGAGGGGGATATACACGACTGTGATTATAATCGAAGAGAATTCTCTTGGTAGATAATGCGGTCGGCATTTGATTGTAAGCAATTCTAGGTCATGTGAACAAAAGGACTTGAGTTCCTGTATGTTTTTATGATCACACCACGACTCGTTAATCATAAGGAATACACCCCCGCCCTTCTTCTTACCAGAGAGATGTTTGTTTCTGTCGGCGCGATGTGTGAAGAAGCCAGGTGGCTGTACCAACTCTGATAACGTATCCCGAGTGAGCCACGTTTCCGTGAAACAAAGAATGTTACAATCTCTGATGTCTCTCTGGAAGGCAACCCTTGCTCGAATTTGGTCTACCTTGTTGTCGAGAGACTGGACATTGGCGAGAAGTATATTCGGGAGTGGTGGGTGGTGTGCCCGTCTACGGAGCCTGACCAGAAGACCGCTCCGTCCGCTCCGTCAGCGGCACCGTTGTTTTGTGTCGCCTGATCGGATCCGATCCATTGTCCTGGGTGGTGGTCCAAACAGAGGATCGGATCTATTGTCCTGGGTGGTGGTCCATACAGAGGATCTGATCTATTGTCCTGGGTGGTGGTCCAAACAGAGGATCGTATCCATTGTCCTGGGTGGTGGTCCAAACAGAGGATCTGATCCATTGTCCTGGGTGGTGGTCCAAACAGAGGATCTGATCCATTGTCCTGGGTGGTGGTCCAAACAGAGGATCTGATCTATTGTCCTGGGTGGTGGTCCAAACAGAGGATCTGATCTATTGTCCTGGGTGGTGGTCCAAACAGAGGATCTGATCCATTGTCCTGGGTGGTGGTCCAAACAGAGGATCCGCTTTGGGATAGTCATATTCCTGGTCGTAATGTTGGTAAGTTGATGTTGCTCTTATATCCAATAGTTCCTCCCGGCTGTTTGTAATAAGACTTAAGAATTCCTGGGGTAACGATGTAAGAAATGATACGTTACAAAACTAAATACTGCACATTTTCCTAAGAACTCGAAGCGTGGCGGCCATCTCTGTCGGTGCCATAATAAAACATCAAGTCCATCTGGCCTTAATAATGTCTGATGGGACATACCATCTGGCCTTAATAATGTCTGATGGGCATATCATCTGGCCTTAATAATGTCCGATGGGCGTATCATCTGGCCTTAATAATGTCCGATGGGACGTACCTTCTGGCCTTAATAATGTCTGATGGGACATATCATCTGTCCTTAATAGTGTCCGATGGGACCTACCATCTGCCTTAATAGTGTCCGATGGGACATACCGTCTGTCCTTAATAGTGTCCGATGGGACATACCATCTGGCCTTAATAGTGTCCGATGGAACATACCATCTGGCCTTAATAGTGTCCGATGGGACATACCATCTGGCCTTAATAGTGTCCGATGGGACATACCATCTGTCCTTAATAGTGTCCGATGGGACATACCATCTGGCCTTAATAGTGTCCGATGGGACATACCAATGTTATACCTGAGTGTTCTATATACCTCTAGTTGTAACGGCTGTCTTGGGAAGAAGGTGAGGACCAAGGTGATCATGATTTTGAATAATAATCAAAACTGAACACTGAATAACAAAACAGCAAAGCAATAACCGGAACAGTTCTGTCTGGTGCAGAAACACACAAAGACTGAAAACAACCGGAACAGTTCTGTCTGGTGCAGAAACACACAAAGACTGAAAACAACCGGAACAGTTCTGTCTGGTGCAGAAACACACAAAGACTGAAAACAACCGGAACAATTCTGTCTGGTGCAGAAACACACAAAGACTGGAAAACAACGGAACAGTTCTGTCTGGTGCAGAAACACACAAAGTGAAAACAACCGGAACAGTTCTGTCTGCTGCAGAAACACACAAAGACTGAAAACAACCGAACAGTTCTGTCCGTGCAGAAACACACAAAGACTGAAAACAACCGGAACAGTTCTGTCTGGGAGAAACCATCAAAGACTTAAAGTGTCCGAACAGTTCTGTCTGGGACATACCATCTGAAAACAACCGAACAGTGTCTGGATGCAGAAACATACAAAGACTGAAAACAACCGGAACAGTTCTGTCGATGCAGAAACACACCAAAGACTGAAAACAATACGAACAGTTCTGTTCTGCAGAAACCACAAAGACTGAAAACAACCGGAACAGTTCTGTCTGGCAGAAACAACAAAGAGAAAACAAGGTGAACATGATTTTGAAAATAACAAAACTGAAAACACTGAATAACAAAACAGCAAAGCAACAACCGGAACAGTTCTGTCTGGTGCAGAAACACACAAAGACTGAAAACAACCGGAACAGTTCTGTCTGGTGCAGAAACACACAAAGACTGAAAACAACCGGAACAGTTCTGTCTGGTGCAGAAACACACAAAGACTGAAAACAACCGGAACAGTTCTGTCTGGTGCAGAAACACACAAAGACTGAAAACAACCGGAACAGTTCTGTCTGGTGCAGAAACACACAAAGACTGAAAACAACCGGAACAGTTCTGTCTGGTGCAGAAACACTCAAAGACTGAAAACAACTGGAACAATTCTGTCTGGTGCAGAAACACACAAAGACTGAAAACAACCGAACAGTTCTGTCACAGAAACACACAAAGACTGAAAAGTTTTGGAACAGTTCTGTTGGTGCAGAAATTACAAAGTTGAAAACAACTGAACAGTTCTGTCTGGTGCAGAACTACAAAGACTGAAAACAAGAACAATTTGTCTGGTGCAGAAACACACAAAGACTGAAAACATCTGCGGAACAGTTCTGTATGTGAGAAATACACAAAGATTTGATTTGATTTGAAAACACTCAAAGACTGAAAACAATGATTCTCAATCAGAAACAACAAAGACTGAAAACAACTGAACAATTCTGTCTTGAGAAACACACAAAGACTGAAAACAACACCCACAATCCCAAATGGAATTAGGTTAGAACTTGTTGGTTATTAAGAACAGAAGACAACCCACCCAACTAACACGCCCTGACCATGACAAAACAAATTTGATTTGATTTGAACAAAAGCTACATGATTCCCACCCAACTGACACGCCCTGATTGAGAACCATACTAAAACAAAAATCATAGAAAAAAGAAAAGACAACCCACCCAACTCACGCCCTGACCATACTAAAACAAAGACATAACAAAAGACAACCCACCCAACTCACGCCCTGACCATACTAAAACAAAGACATAATAAAAGACAACCCACCCAACTCACGCCCTGACCATACTAAAACAAAGACATAATAAAAGACAACCCACCCAACTCACGCCCTGACCATACTAAAACAAAGACATAATAAAAGACAACCCACCCAACTCACGCCCTGACCATACTAACACAAAGACATAATAAAAGACAACCCACCCAACTCACGCCCTGACCATACTAAAACAGAGACATAACAAAAGAACTGACACTAATCCATTGGACTTCTCCATTATAAGGAAATTACTCATAGGAGGTCATTTCATAAGGATTTACTTTTAGTTTCTAAAAGGGCTCAATTTTTTTTCGACTGTTATTGCCGTGTAGTCCTAATGTAACTGCAGGGTGCTGTGGTTTTAGTGCTGAGATGACTGAAGTGTGGTGAAGCTAGGGTGTGCCCACCATGACGTGAACTAGTAAAATATATTATACTGAATATCAAGGCCTCCCCAAAGCAATCTCATGAATCAGAAATAACTCACTATGGTCCACATTGCACGTATGGTGCACTTCATTTGCCTGCTACATAGGACTGACCCCCAGCCTGCTACATAGCACTGATCCCCAGCCTGCTACATAGGACTGACCCCCAGCCTGCTACATAGCACTGATCCACAGCCTGCTACATAGGACTGACCCCCAGCCTGCTACATAGCACTGATCTCCAGCCTGCTACATAGGACTGACCCCCAGCCTGCTACGTAGGACTGACCCCCAGCCTGCTACGTAGGACTGACCCCCAGCCTGCTACATAGGACTGATCCCCAGCCTGCTACATAGGACTGACCCCCAGCTTGCTACATAGGACTGACCCCCAGCCTGCTACGTAGGACTGACCCCCAGCTTGCTACATAGGACTGACCCCCAGCCTGCTACGTAGGACTGACCCCCAGCCTGCTACATAGGACTGACCCCCAGCCTGCTACATAGGACAAGCTACCAGCCTGCTACATAGGACAAACTGCCAGCCTGCTACATAGGACTGACTGCCAGCCTGCTACGTAGGACAAACTGCCAGCCTGCTACATAGGACAAACTGACAGCCTGCTACGTAGGACTGACTGCCACCTTGCTACGTAGGACAAACTGCCAGCCGCTACAGGACAAACTGCCAGCCTGCTACGTAGGACTGACCCCCAGCCTGCTACATAGGACTGACCCCAGCCTGCTACATAGGACTGACTGCCAGTCTGCTACATAGGCCTGACCCCCAGTCTGCTACATAGGACTGACCCCCAGCCTGCTACGTAGGACTGACCCCCAGCCTGCTACATAACACTGACCCCCAGCCTGCTACATAGGACTGACCCCCAACCTGCTACATAGGACAAACTGCCAGCCTGCTACGTAGGACTGACTGCCAGCCTGCTACGTAGGACTGACTGCCAGCCTGCTACATAGGACAAACTGCCAGCCTGCTACATAGGACTGACTGCCAGCCTGCTACGCAGGACTGACTGCCAGCCTGCTACGTAGGACAAACTGCCAGCCTGCTACATAGGACTGACTGCCAGACTGCTACGTAGGACTGACTGCCAGCCTGCTATGTAGGACAAACTGCCAGCCTGCTACATAGGACAAACTACCAGCCTGCTACATAGGACAAACTGCCAGCCTGCTACATAGGACTGACTGCCAGCCTGCTACGTAGGACAAACTGCCAGCCTGCTACATAGGACAAACTGACAGCCTGCTACGTAGGACAAACTGCCAGCCTCTAAATAGGACAAACTGCCAGCCTGCTACGTAGGACTGACCCCCAGCCTGCTACATAGGACTGACCCCAGCCTGCTACATAGGACTGACTGCCAGTCTGCTACATAGGCCTGACCCCCAGTCTGCTACATAGGACTGACCCCCAGCCTGCTACGTAAGACTGACCCCCAGCCTGCTACGTAGGACTGACCCCCAGCCTGCTACATAGGACAAACTGCCAGCCTGACACATAGGACTGACCCCCAACCTGCTACGTAGGACTGACCCCCAGCCTGCTACATAGGACTGACCCCCTGCCTGCTATGTAGGACTGACCCCCAGCCTGCTATGTAGGACTGACCCCCAGCCTGCTACATAGGACTGACCCCCAACCTGCTACATAGGACTTACCCCCAGCCTGCTACATAGGACTGACCCCCAGTCTGCTACATAGGACTGATCCCCAGCCTGCTACGTAGGACTGATCCCCAGCCTGCTACATAGGACTGACCCCCAGCCTGCTACATAGGACAAACTGCCAGCCTGCTACATAGGACTGACCCCCAGCCTGCTACATAGGACTGACCCCCAGCCTGCTACATAGGACTGACCCCCAGCCTGCTACATAGGACAAACTGCCAGCCTGCTACATAGGTCTGACCCCCAGCCTGCTACATAGGACTGACTGCCAGCCTGCTACATAGGACTGACCCCCAGCCTGCTACATAGGACTGACCCCCAGCCTGCTACATAGGACTGACCCCCAGCCTGCTACATAGGACTGATCCCCAGCCTGCTACATAGGACAAACTGCCAGCCTGCTACATAGGACTGCCTGCTACATAGGACTGACTGCCAGCCAACTCTTAACCTGCAACATAGGACTCTCATCTTGCAACATAGGACTCTAAGCACAATAAAGGGGGATATACAGTGTCATTTGAGACAGACGGCATAGAGTTCAGCATAAATCCTCCCTTTTGGGACCAACAGTTGTATTTGTAATAGAATATTATTTTCCACAAAGGCACCCATTTTCAAGCCGAGAATAGCTAAATCTACTGCATTGTATATCTGAATGCTGTGGGCCTGCTCTGTGTGCTGTGGGCCTGCTCTGTGTGCTGTGGGCCTGCTCTGTGTGCTGTGGGCCTGCTCTGAGTGCTGTGGGCCTGCTCTGAGTGCTGTGGGCCTGCTCTGTGTGCTGTGGGCCTGCTCTGTGTGCTGTGGGCCTGCTCTGAGTGCTGTGGGCCTGCTCTGAGTGCTGTGGGCCTGCTCTGTGTGCTGTGGGCCTGCTCTGAGTGCTGTGGGCCTGCTCTGTGTGCTGTGGGCCTGCTCTGAGTGCTGTGGGCCCGCTCTGTGTGCTGTGGGCCTGCTCTGAGTGCTGTGCGCCTGCTCTGTTTGCTGTGGGCCTGCTCTGAGTGCTGTGGGCCCGCTCTGTGTGCTGTGGGCCCGCTCTGAGTGCTGTGGGCCTGCTCTGAGTGCTGTGGGCCTGTTCTAACATAGATTTTTGGTCATGATAGCTTTGGCAGACGGCTCAAGGCTGAATAGGGCAGGGCTGATCATAGCTGTGAGCTGGTGATGTGGCGGGGGTGTCCTTGGCTTGGCTAGGTCTGTCTGAACCACAGTCAGCTGGCTTCGACTCCTCTCTCTCTCTCTCTCTCTCTCTCTCTCTCTCTCCTCTCTCCCTCTCCCTCTCCCTCTCCCTCTCCCTCTCCCTCTCCCTCTCCCTCTCCCTCTCCCTCTCCCTCTCCCTCTCCCTCCTGCCCTCCTAGTTTCTATTGGTTTATAATATGACACATAGGCTCCAGTTCCCAGTCCATAATCACACTCGTTACACAGAGACAGGCTACAGCAGGCTACAGCCGGCCGCCAACACAAACAAACACCGGACGTCGCTGTGAAATCACAGAATAAATGAGCTTTTCGTTTATTAGGGAGAGAATAAGACGTCTTTCCAACGTTCCTAACAATGTTATCTCACCGTCGTCCTTCCTTTCCCGGCTATTACACCCTCTGAGTTATACCTTATCAACACTCTGGGCCAATCAGGTCAGAGGGTGTGGTTGTGTGAATGATGATCATGTAAAGTACAGGATGCAGTTCCTATCTCATACAGGATGTGGCTGATGTCATAGGAATGTGGCTCAGCAACCTTCTCTCTCTTTATTCGCTCTAATTACGCTGACTGTTGGTAAAGAATGAAAGGAAATGGGTGGGAGCAAATTTTTCCTTCTGGTGCTTCAGAACTGACTTTGACATGGAACATAGTTCAGGCAGCACCTATTAGTTAACTCTGACTAGGACCAGACAGAGAGGAATGTATAGGAGCTCAACTCTCTGTACCTTCAGACAGGACCAGACAGAGAGGAATGTATAGGAGCTCAACTCTCTGTACCTTCAGACAGGACCAGACAGAGAGGAATGTATAGGAGCTCAACTCTCTGTACCTTCAGACAGGACCAGACAGAGAGGAATGTATAGGAGCTCAACTCTCTGTACCTTCAGACAGGACCAGACAGAGAGGAATGTATAGGAGCTCAACTCTCTGTACCTTCAGACAGGACCAGACAGAGAGGAGCGTATAGGAGCTCAACTCTCTGTACCTTCAGACAGGACCAGACAGAGAGGAATGTATAGGAGCTCAACTCTCTGTACCTTCAGACAGGACCAGACAGAGAGGAGCGTATAGGAGCTCAACTCTCTGTACCCTCAGACAGGGCCAGACAGAGAGGAGCGTATAGGAGCTCAACTCTCTGTACCCTCAGACAGGGCCAGACAGAGAGGAATGTATAGGAGCTCAACTCTCTGTACCTTCAGACAGGACCAGACAGAGAGGAATGTATAGGAGCTCAACTCTCTGTACCTTCAGACAGGACCAGACAAAGAGGAATGCATGGGAGCTCAACTCTCTGTACCCTCAGACAGGACCAGACAGAGAGGAATGTATAGGAGCTCAACTCTCTGTACCTTCAGACAGGACCAGACAGAGAGGAATGTATAGGAGCTCAACTCTCTGTACCTTCAGACAGGACCAGACAAAGAGGAATGTATAGGAACACAACTCTCTGTACCTTCAGACAGGACCAGACAAAGAGGAATGTATAGGAGCTCAACTCTCTGTACCCTCAGACAGGACCAGACAGAGAGGAATGTATAGGAGCTCAACTCTCTGTACCCTCAGACAGGACCAGACAAAGAGGAATGTATAGGAGCTCAACTCTCTGTACCCTCAGACAGGACCAGACAGAGAGGAATGTATAGGAGCTCAACTCTCTGTACCTTCAGACAGGACCAGACAAAGAGGAATGTATAGGAGCTCAACTCTCTGTACCCTCAGACAGGGCCAGACAAAGAGGAATGTATAGGAGCTCAACTCTCTGTACCCTCAGACAGGACCAGACAGAGAGGAATGTATAGGAGCTCAACTCTCTGTACCCTCAGACAGGACCAGACAAAGAGGAATGTATAGGAGCTCAACTCTCTGTACCCTCAGACAGGACCAGACAGAGAGGAATGCATAGGAGCTCAACTCTCTGTACCTTCAGACAGGACCAGACAAAGAGGAATGTATAGGAGCTCAACTCTCTGTACCCTCAGACAGGACCAGACAAAGAGGAATGTATAGGAGCTCAACTCTCTGTACCTTCAGACAGGGCCAGACAAAGAGGAATGTATAGGAGCTCAACTCTCTGTACCTTCAGACAGGGCCAGACAGAGAGGAGCGTATAGGAGCTCAACTCTCTGTAACCTCAGACATAGCCGCGGGAAGTAAGGGTGCTTAGGGTGCAGTAGCACCACCCTGAAAAATCTGCTTCGACAAATTTCACTGGAAAAGATAAACGGTTCCGTTTGATATAATTGAAAATCTTGCATAAACAGAGTTGTCAAACTATTTCTTAATGTCTTGCATTTTTCTAACCTTTAACGTAAACTATCTAAAAAAAATGTAAACGTAGATTTCATATCCACATATGTTGTAGCTTAGACCCTATCTTAAATCATCTGAGTAATGAGTGTGACCTAAACGGTCATGTCTATTCTATTCTCTATAGTTCTATGATTTGAATACGTTTTCCAATGCAGCATTGAGAGTATCATTTAAAACAACAGATATTTCCATCCAAGTCAACATTCTTTGATATGTGGACCTCCAACCATCTTTGTGGTACCATTTGAAGGTTGACATTTCAATTTTATTTCCATTTTATTACATTTATCAGCCAAAACATGACATCCAACCTGTATGCAAGAGCATGTTGTGCACTTTTATCTCTTGAATGTTTTGGTATTCGTGTCCAAAAAGGCACTTTCTCAGCACTTCTACAATGGGCAAATATGTATGGTTTCGTTCAAATCAAAAGGGGTGCTTTTTGGTTCGGTCCATGTCTTTCCTCCTCTCTCTAACGGTTTGGTTCGGTCCATGTCTTTCCTCCCCTCTCTAACGGGTTGGTTCGGTCCATGTCTTTCCTCCTCTCTCTAACTTTTTGGTTCGGTCCATGTCTTTCCTCTCCTCTCTAACTATTTGGTTCGGTCCATGTCTTTCCTCCTCTCTCTAACTTTTTGGTTCGGTCCATGTCTTTCCTCACCTCTCTAACTATTTGGTTCGGTCCATGTCTTTCCTCCTCTCTCTAACTTTTTGGTTCGGTCCATGTCTTTCCTCCTCTCTCTAACGGTTTGGTTTGGTCCATTTCTTTCCTCCCCTCTCTAACGGTTTGGTTCGGTCCATGTCTTTCCTCCCCTCTCTAACGGTTTGGTTTGGTCCATGTCTTTCCTCTCCTCTCTAACAGTTTGGTTCGGTCCATGTCTTTCCTCCTCTCTCTAACGGTTTGGTTCGGTCCATGTCTTTCCTCCTCTCTCTAACGGTTTGGTTCGGTCCATGTCTTTCCTCCCCTCTCTAACTTTTTGGTTCGGTCCATGTCTTTCCTCCTCTCTCTAACAGTTTGGTTCAGTCCATGTCTTTCCTCCCCTCTCTAACTATTTGGTTCGGTCCATGTCTTTCCTCCTCTCTCTAACGGTTTGGTTCGGTCCCTGCCTTTCCACCTCTCTCCAGCCGGGCCTCTGTGGGCCTGCCTGGCTGGGAACAAGGGTGGAATTATTCTCCCAACAAGAGGTTCTCTCTTTGTTTGGTTCAATGCTCTCTAGAATATAATCAAAATCATACCAACCAGGATACTCACAGCCCAAACAATGGTGCCAGTTCAGTCCGGCCCTGTCCGTTTCCACACACACGCCAGACACACACACACACACACACACACTTGGTCTCAACAAAATATATATTCTTCTCTTCTCCCCTAACTGTCCTAAAGGACATTAGTGACTGAGCCTGAAATATCAGCAATCACAGTAGACCGTGGCATTCCAGGAGAGTGTGTGTGTGTGTGTGTGTGTGTGTGTGTGTGTGTGTGTGTGTGTGTGTGTGTGTGTGTGTGTGTGTGTGTGTGTGTGTGTGTGTGTGTGTGTGTGTGTGTGTGTGTGTGTGTGTGTGTGTGTGTGTGTGTGTGTGTGTGTGTGTGTGTGTGTGTGTGTGTGTGTGCACAAGCGTGTTACTCATTAGTGTGTCATTACATCAGGCCTTCATTCTGATGATCATGTTATTTAGATGAGTCCTACCATTCCCACTGCAAGAGAGCATCACCTCAAACACATGACATCAATCCACACATCATGATCCAAGGTCAACACAACAGTGGGTGTGCCTGCCTGCCAATGTGGGAAGAAGGAATCCTTTGTCCCTGCTGTGTGTCTCTCTGATGTGCTGGTTGTGGACAGATCAATCGACTGCATTTATATCAACAACGATGACGCTATCCAACAACCAACAACCGCGGTACCCCCCAGTCTCAGTAACGTCCATGGTGCAGAAAAACAAACTGCAATTCATTGTTTGATGTGGATTCTGTTTCTCTGTGGTAGTTCACTTCCTAATTGACCCAGATCAGATGAAGCCAATTCAACTACCGCGACCTCTAGGGTCAGTAGTTCATGACCTCTAGGGTCTAGGTGTTCCCTTTCTGCCTGGTTCAGTAGTTCATGACCTCTAGGGTCTAGGTGTTCCCTTTCTGCTTGGTTCAGTAGTTCATGACCTCAAGGGTCAGTAGTTCATGACCTCTAGGGTCTAGGTATTGAAAAGCCCTGATCCAAATGGTGAACAGTCCTCCTGATATCTTGAAGCCCTAAACTATTGATCGATCCCTGGACTATTATTTCTGACTAATATTAATGATCTGCTCAACGGATCTAAACTACACCAACGCAGTACCCAGGTCTGTGTTAGACCCAGGTCTGTTAGGCTGCAGTACCTATCCCCCCCTAGTTAGACCCAGGTCTGTGTTAGACCCAGGTCTGTTAGGCTGCAGTACCTATCCCCCCTAGTTAGACCCAGGTCTGTGTTACACCCAGGTCTGTTAGGCTGCAGTACCTATCCCCCCTAGTTAGACCCAGGTCTGTGTTAGACCCAGGTCTGTTAGGCTGCAGTACCTATCCCCCCCAGTTAGACCCAGGTCTGTTAGGCTGCAGTACCTATCCCCCTCTAGTTAGACCCAGGTCTGTTAGGCTGCAGTACCTATCCCCCCCTAGTTAGACCCAGGTCTGTGTTAGACCCAGGTCTGGTAGGCTGCAGTACCTATCCCCTCTAGTTAGACCCAGGTCTGTTAGGCTGCAGTACCTATCCCCTCTAGTTAGACCCAGGTCTGTTAGGCTGCAGTACCTATCCCCCCTAGTTAGACCCAGGTCTGTTAGGCTGCAGTACCTATCCCCTCTAGTTAGACCCAGGTCTGTTAGGCTGCAGTACCTATCCCCTCTAGTTAGACCCAGGTCTGTGTTAGACCCAGGTCTGTGTTAGACCCAGGTCTGTTAGGCTGCAGTACCTATCCCCCCTAGTTAGACCCAGGTATGTTAGGCTGCAGTACCTATCCCCCCCTAGTTAGACCCAGGTCTGTGTTAGACCCAGGTCTGTTAGGCTGCAGTACCTATCCCCTCTAGTTAGACCCAGGTCTGTTAGGCTGCAGTACCTATCCCCCTCTAGTTAGACCCAGGTCTGTTAGGCTGCAGTACCTATCCCCTCTAGTTAGACCCAGGTCTGTTAGGCTGCAGTACCTATCCCCCCCTAGTTAGACCCAGGTCTGTTAGGCTGCAGTACCTATCCCCTCTCTAGTTAGACCCAGGTCTGTGTTAGACCCAGGTCTGTTAGGCTGCAGTACCTATCCCCCCTAGTTAGACCCAGGTCTGTGTTAGACCCAGGTCTGTTAGGCTGCAGTACCTATCCCCCCTAGTTAGACCCAGGTCTGTGTTACACCCAGGTCTGTTAGGCTGCAGTACCTATCCCCCTAGTTAGACCCAGGTCTGTGTTAGACCCAGGTCTGTTAGGCTGCAGTACCTATCCCCCCAGTTAGACCCAGGTCTGTTAGGCTGCAGTACCTATCCCCCTCTAGTTAGACCCAGGTCTGTTAGGCTGCAGTACCTATCCCCCCCTAGTTAGACCCAGGTCTGTGTTAGACCCAGGTCTGGTAGGTTGCAGTACCTATCCCCTCTAGTTAGACCCAGGTCTGTTAGGCTGCAGTACCTATCCCCTCTAGTTAGACCCAGGTCTGTTAGGCTGCAGTACCTATCCCCCCCTAGTTAGACCCAGGTCTGTTAGGCTGCAGTACCTATCCCCTCTAGTTAGACCCAGGTCTGTTAGGCTGCAGTACCTATCCCCTCTAGTTAGACCCAGGTCTGTGTTAGACCCAGGTCTGTGTTAGACCCAGGTCTGTTAGGCTGCAGTACCTATCCCCTCTAGTTAGACCCAGGTCTGTGTTAGACCCAGGTCTGTGTTAGACCCAGGTCTGTTAGGCTGCAGTACCTATCCCCCCTAGTTAGACCCAGGTATGTTAGGCTGCAGTACCTATCCCCCCCTAGTTAGACCCAGGTCTGTGTTAGACCCAGGTCTGTTAGGCTGCAGTACCTATCCCCTCTAGTTAGACCCAGGTCTGTTAGGCTGCAGTACCTATCCCCCCCTAGTTAGACCCAGGTCTGTTAGGCTGCAGTACCTATCCCCTCTCTAGTTAGACCCAGGTCTGTGTTAGACCCAGGTCTGTTAGGCTGCAGTACCTATCCCCCCTAGTTAGACCCAGGTCTGTGTTAGACCCAGGTCTGTTAGGCTCAGTACCTATCCCCCCTAGTTAGACCCAGGTCTGTGTTAGACCCAGGTCTGTTAGGCTGCAGTACCTATCCCCCCTAGTTAGACCCAGGTCTGTGTTAGACCCAGGTCTGTTAGGCTGCAGTACCTATCCCCCCCAGTTAGACCCAGGTCTGTTAGGCTGCAGTACCTATCCCCCCCTAGTTAGACCCAGGTCTGTGTTAGACCCAGGTCTGGTAGGCTGCAGTACCTATCCCCTCTAGTTAGACCCAGGTCTGTTAGGCTGCAGTACCTATCCCCTCTAGTTAGACCCAGGTCTGTTAGGCTGCAGTACCTATCCCCCCTAGTTAGACCCAGGTCTGTTAGGCTGCAGTACCTATCCCCTCTAGTTAGACCCAGGTCTGTTAGGCTGCAGTACCTATCCCCTCTAGTTAGACCCAGGTCTGTGTTAGACCCAGGTCTGTGTTAGACCCAGGTCTGTTAGGCTGCAGTACCTATCCCCCCTAGTTAGACCCAGGTATGTTAGGCTGCAGTACCTATCCCCCCCTAGTTAGACCCAGGTCTGTGTTAGACCCAGGTCTGTTAGGCTGCAGTACCTATCCCCTCTAGTTAGACCCAGGTCTGTTAGGCTGCAGTACCTATCCCCCTCTAGTTAGACCCAGGTCTGTTAGGCTGCAGTACCTATCCCCCTCTAGTTAGACCCAGGTCTGTTAGGCTGCAGTACCTATCCCCTCTAGTTAGACCCAGGTCTGTTAGGCTGCAGTACCTATCCCCCCTCTTGTTAGACCCAGGTCTGTTAGGCTGCAGTACCTATTCCCTCTAGTTAGACTCAGGTCTGTTAGGCTGCAGTACCTATCCCCCTCTAGTTAGACCCAGGTCTGTTAGGCTGCAGTACCTATCCCCCCCTAGTTAGACCCAGGTCTGTTAGGCTGCAGTACCTATCCCCTCTCTAGTTAGACCCAGGTCTGTGTTAGACCCAGGTCTGTTAGGCTGCAGTACCTATCCCCCTCTAGTTAGACCCAGGTCTGGTAGGCTGCAGTACCTATCCCCCCCTAGTTAGACCCAGGTCTGTTAGGCTGCAGTACCTATCCCCTCTAGTTAGACCCAGGTCTGTCTGCTACGGTACCTATTCCCACAGGTCTTGTTCGGTCTATCTGGGAGTGATTAAACTCCATACTTCCTGCCATCTGGGCTCGGGGACTTTTCATTCCTTGAATTAAGAGGCCAGGTCAAATATTTTCCATTATGAACCTCAAGGTATTGGAGACTTTTGTTTTGTTTTTCTCTCTCTCTCTCCCACTCAGTCCCCCTCTCTCCATCTCTCACGTTCTCTTTATTTTCCTCTGTCTCTCACAGGGAATATTCTGATGGAAAGGTTGATGATGTCTACCATGGAAATAAATTACCCAGATTTCCTTAGTTAATGTCAAAATGGCTGAGTGATGATGGGGGGGGGGGTTGACTCAGCATTATGAATGGTGAGCTCCGACTAATGATGTTATTCATGATTCATAAACTGTTTCACTGCTACCAAGTCTTGGTCCTGTAAAGTACAGATCAAAGTGAATAGCAGACTGTTATTAGAGGCAGAAAACAGCTAAAAGTCAACGTCACCTCAACCACAAGGACATCTATAAAGATTTCCCAGAAAACCAGACTGGGGCACAATAATGTACTGTGGTTATCTCCCTGGGCTGAGTACCAAGGGCCTTCACCCTGGTTATCTCCCTGGGCTGAGTTCCAAGGGCCTTCCCCTGGTTATCTCCCTGGGCTGAGTTCCAAGGTCCTTCCCCTGGTTATCTCCCTGGGCTGAGTTCCAAGGGCCTTCCCCTGGTTATCTGCCTGGGCTGTGTACCAAGGGCCTTCCCCTGGTTATCTGCCTGGGCTGTGTCCCAAGGGCCTTCCCCTGGTTAGCTCCGTGGGCTGTGTCCCAAGGGCCTTCCCCCTGGTTATCTCCCTGGGCTGTGTCCCAAGGGCCTTCCCCTGGTTATCTCCCCGGGCTGTGTCCCAAGGGACTTCCCCTGGTTATCTCCCTGGGCTGAGTTCCAAGGGCCTTCCCCTGGTTATCTCCCTGGGCTGAGTTCCAAGGGCCTTCCCCTGGTTATCTCCCTGGGCTGTGTCCCAAGGGCCTTCCCCCTGGTTATCTCCCTGGGCTGAGTTCCAAGGGCCTTCCCCTGGTTATCTCCCTGGGCTGAGTTCCAAGGGCCTTCCCCTGGTTATCTCCCTGGGCTGAGTTCCAAGGGCCTTCCCCTGGTTATCTGCCTGGGCTGTGTCCCAAGGATGGAGAATCAGGATGCCACCAGGGTCTCTGGAGTCTGACCGTAAAGAGCATAAATCACCCCGTGGGTCTCCTGACAGTGACAGTAGATGTACTGACAAGAAGTGAATTCATGTGATGGGATTTTAACAACTCCACTCCAGAAGCCTCACATTGATTAACAATACGCAGTGGGGGGGGCTTCATAAATCATCTGATTTTATACCTGCCCTCAGGTATCAGGCCATGCAATCACACAAGCTACATCCCAAATGGCACCCTGTTCCCTACAAAGTGCACTCTGTAAGCCGTGGTCAACGGTAATGCCCTATGTAGGTAATGAGGTGCCCTTTGGGACGTAATCACACTGACTTATTCAGCAGCGGTCTGTGGTCTTCTTAAAACAGAATCAACATTCCCTCATCCTAGAGCTCCTAAAGACTGTCTGGTGTGGACATTACAAGGCATCTTGGGAACTTAATAACAGCTTATCTGTACGTAAGGGAAACTCCTGACATATGTACAGATACCCGCAAGGAAAGTGAATTACTGTCACAAACGGTTCAACGTCTTCATCTGCTCTTCTCTGTTCCTCTAATGGGATGCCCTTAAAAATCTAAATAACGTGTTTGGGCTGGTGTACTCGCAGCTTGCTGTTTCCGTACTGGAAGAGTCACGCCCTGAGAAATGACATCATTCTTAGAGGAGTGGCCATTCATGTCAACGGTCAAAGTTGCAAGTTCACCGTTCTGTTCCCCTCCCTCAGTCTCCCGGTGCTCTTCGAAAGAAAGGAAATTCCTCTCTATGCGCAGACAGACAGACAGACAGACAGACAGACAGACAGACAGACAGACAGACAGACAGACAGACAGACAGACAGACAGACAGACAGACAGACAGACAGACAGACAGACAGACAGACACAGACACAGACACAGACAGACAGACACACACACACACACACACACACACACACACACACACACACACACACACACACACACACACACACACACACACACACACACACACACACACACACACACACACACACACAACACTCTTTGACTCAGTCTGATGTAGACAAGTCTAACACTTGTTAGCAGGGGTCTGACCCACGCTGCTACCCACCTCTTCCTTAATGGTATCCTGTATAAGGCCTGGGAGACCCAACCAGCTCTCTGTCTGGATAGTGTACGGGTATATATACAGTATATGTGACTCTGTAAACTGATTATATTCTTCTATGTTTGTGTCTTTTGGTGTCTGCTCTGTTATTGTTCAGTTTCTACACCCTGTGTTTTAATCCAGTTTCTACACCCTGTGTTTTAATCCAGTTTCTGCACCCTGTGTTTTAATCCAGTTTCTGCACCCTGTGTTTTAATCCAGTTTCTACACCCTGTGTTTTAATCCAGTTTCTACACCCTGTGTTTTAATCCAGTTTCTGCACCCTGTGTTTTAATCCAGTTTCTACACCCTGTGTTTTAATCCAGTTTCTTCACCCTGTGTTTTAATCCAGTTTCTACACCCTGTGTTTTAATCCAGTTTCTTCACCCTGTGTTTTAATCCAGTTTCTACACCCTGTGTTTTAATCCAGTTTCTTCACCCTGTGTTTTAATCCAGTTTCTGCACCCTGTGTTTTATTCCAGTTTCTGCACCCTGTGTTTTATTCCAGTTTCTGCACCCTGTGTTTTAATTCAGTTTCTACACCCTGTGTTTTAATCCAGTTTCTTCACCCTGTGTTTTAATCCAGTTTCTACACCCTGTGTTTTAATCCAGTTTCTACACCCTGTGTTTTACTCCAGTTTCTACACCCTGTGTTTTATTCCAGTTTCTGCACCCTGTGTTTTAATCCAGTTTCTGCACCCTGTGTTTTATTCCAGTTTCTACACCCTGTGTTTTTCTGAAGCAACATACAAATTAATCCAGTGTGGAAATTGTATTTATAATCCTGGTTGTGACAACCCACTGGGTGTGCGGGCTTTTTTTTATCAGCCCAACTACTTAAACTAACTAATCAACGTTAGTTATTCAAACTCAAAACCAGATGTCTGCATGTATTTCAAACAGCAGAGGTTAACTAACCTATTCATTCTCAATGCAGGACAGTTCACTTCTTATACCCAGCAGCTATAGCTCCACAAAAAACTAT